>NW_007246030.1:121361-149244 GCF_000164805.1 Carlito syrichta
CTCAAAAAAAAAAAATTTTTTTTTCTTTTTCTAGAGTTGGGGTCTCACCGTGTTGTCCAGGCTGGAGTGCAATGGCACGATCATGGCTCACTGCAGCCTCAACCTCTTGGGCTCAGGCAGTTCTTTTGCCTCAGCCTCCCAAGTAGCTGAGACAATATGCATGTGCCACCATGCTAATTTTTTAATTTTCTGTAGAGCCAAGGTCTTACTATGTTGCCCAGGTGGGTCTCAAACTCCTGGGCTCAAGCAATATTCCCACCTTGGCCTCCCAAAATACTTGCATGAGGGACCTTAGAATTTCATACAATCTGGATTCAGTTCTTTCTAGATTTCTCTCAAGGTTACCATCTACTTTGATTTAAGATTAGTGGAAGACATATTTGTTGTTTTTAATTTCAATGAAATATTCTTAATTGGGTAAATTAATTTATTTGTTTCTTTGCCAGATGGTTGGCAGTGGCTGATAAATGACACTTTCCGAAGTCTCCATCTAATCTCAAGTCATTCGAGACAGCAGATAAAGGTGTGGTAAGCAAGACTGACTGTTCCCAGTGCTGCATTGTAAACAAGTGGCATTGATTATTATTTGTAGTATTTGTATGAAAGGACTGTGAGTTATGAATTTCTTTCATACACTCACATAGTAACTGATGGTATATTGGAATATCTGAAATTCTAGTTGATAGTGCCTATGTGACTTATAATCAGGAAACCTAATTCAGCCACTGATCATCAGAATGTTTACCATGTTATTACTCTTTCTGGCTTCATTAATTTTATTCACCTGGGAAACACTTGCCCTATACACTGATAGTAAATGTGTGCCCAGTTGAATCCTGTGTCCTGTTGAGTTTTAGGATCTGAGGTTTAGAAACTCTATTGATGATGCTCACATGTAGATGACAAAACTGTACCCCAGAATCTTTGCCCACATACATTGACTTGGTCATTTTGTGAAGGCATGAGTGTTTGTGTGTTTCCCTGGCTGCCTGTCCTTCTCTCCTGTCCTGAGGATCCAGGTGAACTTTGGACTACCAGAACTCTAAAGCTTAACCCATTACATAGTAATGAAGAATGGGAGTACCTTCAGGTGTCTTTGTAATTCTTTAACCTCCTCTGTATCCTAGCATTTCTACTGTGTTAGTAGCTACATCTTCAATTTCCTTGGGTTTTTTTTTTCCTTAAGTAACTTTATCATTCTGTAAAACCCAAGTAAAATTTTACTAATTGAATTTGAGTGCATCATGATTAATGCCTCAGCATTTTCTTTCTAGGAAATATCCATGATTAGCCCTTTGTACTTGGATGTCTCCTCTGAGAGGACATTGTAAATCTAGCAAACCACTTGGATGTCCCCTCTCAGGGACATCAAGAGATTGCTGGTGGTTATACAGGATAAACTTATGTAAGCACAAAGTTTTCAAAAAATGTGTTTCCTTGAATTTTTCATTCAAATTGCACAAAAAGGCAAATAAAGACATGGAATGTATACTGAGATATACATTAAAAAAAAACACTAGCTGGCATTATGTAGAAAAAAATGTGTGAAGTGCTTTCTTGGTGGTGCTGACATTTCTTTGTAATAGAAGGTAGCGATAAAGAGCATTTGTATAAGAAAGGCAGTTGTGGGTATACCCGTTGTATCATATGGCATAACTTGAAAAGATAGATAAGCAAGTTACTGTAGCTTTAAAAGAAAGAGACTTCTGAAGTTGAAAGCAGATCATGTTGAAGTATCGAGTGGTAAGATTGAATATATCGATTTGCACTAAGTCAGAAAAGTAAAATTTGGAAAAGTAATATTCTTTTGATAAATTTCATTTCATGATTTTGTAATTTACAATTAGAAATTTTTATCCAATTAGTTTGCAAAACAATGGCAAAATGAAAAGACAAGTTAGAGTTATAAACAGCAATGAGGATGAGCTAGGTTTAGATTTTTATACAGATAAATTAGAAAAAGTAAACATTGATGTGGAAGAAAATGAAGGTAGCAACAGTGATAATCATCCCACTAAGAAAACGGGCAAATGTAATAGAAAGTGATAGTGAGTAAAATGTTAGTTTCGAAGAAGTAGAAGACAATGTATTGTCAAGGGAAGAATGGGAAGATGCTGCAGAAAAAAGACAATCCTACAGCGAGAATGAATTTTGTTGTACATCCTCAAACAACAGGACCACAAATACGAACTGATTGACTATTTTACTCCGTTTTACAAATGAATTAGTGAATAGTATAATAAAAGATGAAAAATGAGGAAAAAGCAGCTATCACCCAAATAGATTTGGCATAAGTGGCATGACATTGACCAACAGGAATTTTTAGCTCTTATTGAATTATCCATGGGAATAATTCAAACGCCAAATTTTCAAGAGTACTGGTCAACTGTTTTCAGTAGTAAGATACTCTTCTTTTTGGAAACATTCAGTAGAGAAAGGGTTAAGCAAATCTTCTGGGTGCTTTATTTGAAGACACCTGTGTCAAGTGATGGGATGATCATAACTTGTATTCACAAGACCAATAATTATTTGGAATACATTGGTTCAAATTTTTCACAATATTTTATACCAGGTCAGGCAATTTGTGTTGAAAAATTCATTGTTCAATTTAAGGAGTGAATATCATTTATAATATACAATCCAAATTAACCTGCCAAATGGATAGGTATACACATTTGTGTGCTAGCTGATTCAAAAACAGAGTAACTTTTTTCAGTACTTTCCTACTATGGCAGCATAATATCTGAAAACATCATTTGACCCGATCTTCTAGAAAGCACCAGAATTCCATTATATTTATATAAAAAATTGTTGGAAAACATTCCCAATGCAGCAGAATACCATGTGTACTGACAAATGTTACATTAGTATTGTCCTAGCAGAAGAGCTACTAAGATGAAATGCCATCTCAATAGCATAATCAAGTCAACTGAAAGGGAATACCAGCACAAATTAAAAAGCCAAAGTTTTTAATGGAAAAAAAAACACCCCAAAACAGTAGGGTATAGGAAAAATAATGCTACACTTCTTATGTGGAAGGACAAATGGGTCGTTACAATTCTCAGCATTTGGAATCATGCAGGAATGAAATCTACCACAAGGACATTATGTGGTGAAACATTATATCAGTCAAAAAGCCTGAAATGATTCTAAATTATATTGCAAATATGTGCAGTGTGGATCATGCAGATCAATATGCTTCTACATGTTGCTTTTTTGAGAAAATCTTTAAAATGATGGAGGAGATTATTCTTCTGGGGACTAGAAATATGTGTCTTAACTCCTATATACTGAACTGAGTATCAAAAAAAGAAAAGAAAAGAAAAGCCTGTGTTCCATTTGAAATTTGTCTAGCTCTGATATATCAGTTGAGAAGTGGTTTTCAGTAATCACAAATGCATCCTTCCACGTTGTCTTCAAATGAAAGACTGGCCAATAAATTACACATTATTAAATCACACTAGCATTGATGTTGGCATTGGCTCCCTGACTTTGAGGGAGCAATAGAAAGAACATACGAGTCCCATGTTTGCCATTTGCTGGTTGTATAGTCATAAAAGGCTTATTTGGGTGTTGGCTCCTCCTCTGGAGATGGTGGAGATAGGATTCAGGGAGAGAACTTACGGTGTCCCACATGCAGTGGGACTCAGTGACTGCCCATCAGCTCCAGCTTCATGTAGCATGGTATCATCTGTTCTGCTGTGGTTCCAGGCACCTTGTGACTGGTTCTTATGCATCTTTTTGTCTGGCATCCCCTGACCCCACACTGTTGTTCCCAGTGTCCCTGGGCCCTCTCTAAATTAGTCTGAACATGCCCTGGCCTGGAGTCCTTGCCCATGTTACTCTGGGAGCATGACACACGTTTTTCCTTTCATAACTATGGATAGGAAAGAAAAAATATGTCTCATTTTATTATCAATTGCTCTATATTAGAAGACATGGACTTTATGTTGTATGGAAGAAATTAACCAAGTTCTTTATTCAGTTTATTAGCTGTGGAGATTAAAGTGACAAATGCCTGACAGAAAACAATGGGTAGACATATTGGAAAGGAATGACGTAATTTAGGTATTTTTTGTTTTTGTTTTTATATGTCATCACTATGCCTAGACTTAAGAGTGACCCGTTGTGTCTGTGGCCAAAAAGCTTCACCAAGCAGAGCCGTTATGAACTCACTGCCCCTCCTTTGTTTTAGGATGCAGCTGTTTCAGCCCTGGCGGCTCTCTGCAGCGAATACTACATGAAGGAGCAGAGGGAGGCGGATCCTGCAATTCAGGGTCAGTCGTGTGGGCTCTGTCCCAGAAGGCCCCAGGGGCTTCGGCAGGAAGCTGTGCTGTGGGCAGGATCTGGGCATGGATGAGGGCTCGACAGAACTACCTGCTCCTTTCTGGAATGGATCTGGTAGCACCTGATTGACGGTGGACATGGGACTGACATGAGCAGGGATCTAGGCTACACAGGAACATTCCCACATTTCCTCCTAGGACCAAGCAGGGTTCATTTTGATGCTAGATTCTCAGTTCCTTCAACTGTGTCTGGCTACCCAAGGTTGCTTTCTTTCCTCTGAACTAGTAGCTTCACTGGGACGTGTCTTAGTGTTGCCTGTACTATCAACTTGTCCTGGAGTACAGTGCTACTATTCCAGATATAGAATTGAGTCTTATTTTATTCAACTATTTTTGTTTGTTTGTTTGTTTCCTAAGCAGGATTTATTGGGAGGACAGAAAAGCTCGTGGGAGGGGACCCGAAGGGGTTGCCCTCAGCTGTTTTTTTAAGTCAGGTTTTTAAGTAGACTTCTCCAGTTTTGTGCTTTGGGGCTTCCAATTATGCATTTGTTGGAGTGTCTTTACCTGTCTTCTATGTATCATCTTTCTAGCTCTTAAATTTCTTTTCCCATTTCTTTTTTTCTTTCTCATATTTCATCCATTTGGTGACATTTTCTTGGTGTTTCTTTGCTCTTCAGTGCCTCGTTTTCATTATTGTGATATTTTCCTCATCTCTCTCTGTTGTCTTGCCACCCCCTGAAGTTCACACTTCTTCCTTTGAGTCTGTTCATGTAAGGGCAGCATCAATTTCTCTGTTGCATGGTAAAATATGTGTTTAGAATCTTTATGTACACCATGACATTTTCTGGTATGTGTTTTTCACTTGTTGACATATCTTGCTCTTTTTTCCTTCATTTTCCAAAGGGGTGTAAGGCTGATTGTATGCTGTGTCTGTGTGCACTCCTCACGGCACATCCCTGCACTGGCCAGGTTTGAACTGGCTCTGTGCAGATGTTTGAGCTTGTTTCTGGCACATCATAGAATACTGCTTTTAGGACCTACTTCATGAGTATTATTTTTAAGTTAGAATTTTAAAAATCAAATTCTACACACATATTATGTTAGCCCACAACACTCCTTTATGTCATATTATAGGACTTGTATTTAATCAAATCAAAAACATATGAAACACTATTTTAAATAATTATATACAATAATCATATTGCAATAGTCTAAATCTATTTTTTGTGATTTTATAAAAATGAGAAAATAATCTGTAATTTTGTCTTCTGACAGATTGTCTAAATTAGTGATGTTTCATCAAATTTTTTTTTAGGCACAGGCAGTTTTATGTAAAGAGACAATAGTAACATTACTTTATATTTATCCTATTTTTAAAAATAGGAATAATAAAGCGATGATTTACTTTTTTGCCTAAGAAGAGAGTCTCACATCATGACACTCTGAATATAAAATGATATTCAGAAATTAACCTTTGTGTTGAAACTCAGGTGGGTTGTAAAGATGATGGGAGATTGTTTTTTCACATTGCTACTGAAGTGAATTCACTTTAGTATGTGTGTAAATCATATTTCCATTGTATTTTTCTGTCCTAACATATGAGGATGGGGGAGCATGTTATGTGTTTTCACGTGTAGGTGTTACAGGCATCCACTTTGTTGGAGTGAGAATGGTAGTGACAGTCTCTTTGGGTTACAGCAGATGGGACACACAGGACTAGCCTGGCTCCCCTACATCTCCCTGAGCTGCATTTTTAAAGAAACGGGTTGGTATTCACCTTCTTTCTTAGAACTTGTTACCTGATCTCACCCTGAACTTTGGGTGCCCCTTGGCTCACATTTCTCCCTCTCAGCCTCTGTTCCTGTCACTGACCACTTGCTTTTCCTCAGTAAGCTGCCCATGGTCATAGCTGTCTACTCTCACTCTGCTGGTTTTTACTGCTCTCTACCCCCTTCTGCCCAGTGACCCGCTGCTCCTCTCCCTGGGCTGACCTCAACAGATATCTCAGGGGGCAGTGCCTGCCACTCCAGCTGTGTCACATCCCAAGTCCTTAGTATCTGGCATGGGGCTGCATCTTCTCAGTCTCTGGTGAAGTACTCTTGTTTATGAGGAAGATGTTGTTTCCATAATAAATTTATGTTCTTGGTGAATAAAAATGAGAATTATGAAGCAATCTACCATTCTTATCACCCTCTTGAAATTATTTTCCTAAGACTGAAACCATATAGTTAAAAGTACTTATGAAAACCTTAAAAACACCTTATGAAAACCTCTTTTTTAAATATGCCACTTTGGAAATAGATTTGCTTTAAGAGCCTAATGCTGTCCCTTCTTTAACATGATTTTACTCCTATTTCTGATATACACATCAAGTAAATGGTGGGGCAACAGAGCGTCCTTCTCTTTATGTTCATTACTTCTTTTTTAATTTTTTAATTTTTTTCATGTCTGCATCCTAATCCTTAGATCATTACTTCTTTTCAGAGGAACTGATCGAGCAGTATCTGGCTGAGCTGCAGAGCCCAGAGGAAATGACTCGCTGTGGTTTCTCATCAGCCTTGGGTGCTCTTCCTGGCTTCCTTCTGAAAGGCAAGCTCCAGCAGGTGAAGTTGACCTGAGCACTTGCAAAGGAGGGGCCTCAGGGGAGATGGAACAGTTAGGCAGGGGCACAAGGTGGGCTGCACTGTTAACACAGCCACATAGTGTTGGTGGATGTGGTCCCGAGGTAAGCAGGGAGTACCCCATTCTGCAGCCCTTAGGGGGCCTGGAAACCTGCTCGTGTCAAAGGACAGACTTTGGAGAAGCTGAATTCTGGTTGATAGGAGAGACGGTGTTTGTAGAAGCAGTTGTTCCCACAATGAGAGCACGTTTGCCTCTACATGTGTGTTGCGTCACATATAGTTGTCAGAGCCTGGTCTGGGTCTGGACAGAAGCCACGCCATGACCTCCTTTCCCCCCCAGGTCGGCTCCCCAAGTAGTCTCCACAGAAGCTGTCATATATTTCTGATTTGAGGGCCAGGCAGGAGGTCTCTGTCTTACCCTCTGGGACTCCACCTTACCCTGAGGTGGGGCGGTAGCACTAAGAGTAGGGGCAGAGCTGCCAGGGGTAGGGCTGCTCAGGCCTCCCTGGCTCCCACTGTGAACTTGGAAAGAGGGGAGACACTTCTTCCTATGAAAGCTGGGAGCTAAAAGGCTGAGAAGGAAGGTTGTCCTGTTTCCTGCACCCTGGAGGGCACCAGTCCCCACCCTCAGTTTTGCTTCCTTATGCCCCTTCTGGAGCCCCATTCTTCTGCCTCCTCTTCCCATCTCACTGACTCCTTGGGTTTGTTCTGAAATGTTGTGTCCCCTGAGCTCTCCTGTCCTTGGCTTGTCTCTCTTGGACAGTCCCACCCACTGAGATCACCTCGGCATCCTGGCACTGCTTCTCCAGCACATCCGGTCAGACCCTGGAGACCCAACCCTCCTCTGCCCCCACCAGCCTCAGCCTGGAAACATGTGCTTCCCTTCCCCAATCACGCATGGGTCCTGGTCCTGCTGACCAACATGCCAGGAGCTCCTGCTCTTCTCCCTGCTGCTGCCTGGCCACCCAAAGCTGGGGCAAGCCCAGGTCACGCTTCCCTGCAGGGGCCTGTGCCCTTCCCTCACTGTGGGATCCAGCCCGAGCACCTCAGGATCTGCAGCTCCAGATAGACTCTTGTAAGAGACTCTCTCCAGATAGACTCTCTGCTCTCCAGAAGTCTCTCCACCCTCTTGCGGCTGCTCTGCCATTAGAACTCTCACACTGGGGTTTATGGACATGTGGATAAACATGAAACAGTTATAAGAAATGAACCATTACTTCAAGAAATAACAGATGAAATTATGAGGGTCCAGCAGCTTCATTCGTCTTATATCCCAGGTCTCAGCAATGGGACAAAAAGGGAGACCTTGTCCAGGGGGAGGTGAAACTCACAGGGGTTACTTGGGGCTGGGGATTCAGCCTGGAAGGGCTGGAGGTGACGCCCCCAGTGTCTTCCCCGGCTGCACTGTGGCTGGCCCTGTGAGGAAGGGGGCACCTATGGGCTACCCAAAGGCTGCCTGTCCCGAGGTACTGCCTTCCGTGGCCCCAGGGCCATGCTGCCACTTGCATTGAAAGTATCCTATAGTGAAAGGTTCTTTTGGTGATTCTTGCTTTTCAGGTTCTCGCAGGCTTAAGAGCAGTTACCCGCACTTCTCCCAAGGACGTGAGCTTTGCTGAGTCTAGGAGAGATGGCTTGAAGGCCATTGCTAGGTGAGTCTCAGGTGCTCCTCCCTGAAGTCATGACTCTGAAAAGCCAGTGACCCCAACATCGTCGGGATGTTCTTAGGCTTTGTTAAAACCCCAGTCACAAAGCAGCTGATCAATCAGCTGAGAAGCAGACTTTATTATTTTTTATTTTCTAATTTCTTTGTCTTTTCAGGGGATTGTCAATTCCAATTCATAAAGGCTTATTAGCAGTTTCATGCTGTCATAATTAAAATGACTATTAAAGCCGTAGTGTGGTTACTTTTTTGGGAACACTGGACCCTCCAAGAATTGGACAATGTGTCTCAGCTCAAGCTTGGCAAAGGGGACACGATCCCACACAGCCAGTGTGTGGAATCACCTCTGTGTTTATTGACAAATGAGTGCCCACAGGGCCAGGCCCTCCCTCTTCCTGCTCTGCCCACAGCACAGTGTCAGCGTGTGCCCCAGTGTCAGTGTCAGTCCCATCTTGTCAGGATGGAGGCAGGAGGGACCAGCCACAACAGCCGCTTCCCTACCTTTTGAGCCGTAGAGGTTGCTGAAGGCGACCTCAGGGAAGAGTTGTCCCACATTTGGTGCATGTGGAAGGAGCGCTGGATTTCTCAGTCTACTACCTTTTTTTTTGAGACAGGGTCTCACTCTGTCACCTAGGCTGGAATATAGTGGTGCAGCCTTGACCTCCTGAACTCAAGCATTCTTCTGCCTTCACCTACCAAGTAGCTAAGACTACAGGCATGTGCTGCTATGCCCAGCTAATTTTTTGGTTTGGGGTAGAGACTAAGTCTTACTATATTGCCCAAGCTAGTTTCAAACATCTGGGCTCAAAAGATTCTCCCAAAGTGCTGGGATTACAGGTGTGAGCTACCAGGTCTGGCTGTCAGTCTACTTCTTAGGCTCTTGGCCTGTTGAGTGTATTGTCTCAGGAAAACATATCAGGCCATCATGATGGGAAAGACAAAGTTCACAGACATTCACTGTGTATTTCATGCATTTTTAACCTCAGGATTTGCCAGACTGTTGGTGTGAAAGCAGGAGCCCCGGATGAAGCTGTGTGCAAAGAGAACGCTTCTGAGATTTACTGCTCACTGCTGGGCTGTGTACACGACTACACCACGGACAGCAGAGGGGATGTGGGGGCTTGGTAAGTGGCAGCGAACATCCGTGGAACCTCAAACATCTGTTTGCTCAGAGAGAACCACAGAGTCCTGAGGTGTTCTGGAGGGGGAATCTTTGTAGAGTCATGTATTTTACAGCTTCATGGGAAAACGACCTGTCCTGTGTTTCTGTGTGTGCATATGTGACAGGGCTTTGCTGGGGCTTGTCTATTCTGTCTTGGGTGTTAGACACGAACCCTCCTTGTTTGACATAATCCAAGAGAGTGAGAACATATTCTTTGATGAAAGGCTGACAATTAACTGCCTGTATCGGGTTTCGCTGACATTTTCCACCAGTGTGGGATTTAATAATCCCTTAAACTCCCCTGTGTGAAGGACACTTTGAAGCCAGCCTGTGTGGGCTTTGGGCCTCCCTGTCTGTGTCTTCACAGCCCAAAGGGCCCTTGGGTGGTCCTCATGACTTTCCTCTGGTAATGATAAACCCCATTTGGCCTCCATGTGGGACAGTCATGGGTGTCGTGCTTACAAGGCCTGGCCAGCATGGCAGAACCAGCCTCGGGAATCTCCATCTTGAGCTGAGCCTCTGTTTCTCCTTGTCCTTGCAGGGTCCGTGAGGCTGCCATGACCAGCCTGACAGACCTGACACTTCTGCTGGGACGGAGCCAGCCAGGGCTGATTGAGGCCCACATGTAAGTGTTGGTGCGTGCAGCTCTTTTCTACCCAGAAAGGCAACTGCATGCTTAGGGTGGCTGGCAGGATGGGCTGTGTGGTGTGCTGTGAGGTTTGCACCACAGAGCATCCACCTTCTTCCCAGAGAGCTGTTCCCATCCCTTCACCTGGGTCTGGGCAGGCCCTTCCTCCCCAGCTGGGCCTCACTCAGTACTCTGGCTTATTTGACAAGAGGCAGCATCCCTGGCTGGGGGGCCTCTCAGCTTGGGACCCCTGCACCTGGGCATTTGTGCCTGCCAGGGACGTGCTAACCCATCACTTAGTGGGTTCCCTGGACCCAGGTCTGCCTTTGGGCCTCTCCCCTACCATGAGTATCTCTGGATAAAGGTCCGTGGAGGATCCTGGCCTCATTTCCTTAGTTCTTCCCTCCTCCCCACGGCGTCCTGTCCTCTCCTCCCATTTCTTCTCCCTCTTCCCCAGCCTTGGCCTATCTTCTTCCCCATCTTCCTCCTCCACCTCCCCTGTAATCCTATTTGTTGCTGCTTCCACCCAAGACCCCATGGCATGTCCTTAACACATGCTTGCTGTGCAGCTGCTGTGTGGCTTCTGGGACATGAAGGTGAGCGGGATGTCCTCCTTCCAAGGCCTGGCTCCCGTCCAGAGTCCTCCCGTCCAGAGTCCTCCCAATTCACAGCCCATCCCAAGGTGGCTATGGTGCCAGCTGGCCATGTCAGGTGCTCACGCTTCCTTGTGGTGTTGGGGCAGGATTAATGACTTGGACCTCATGCTCCCTTTGCAGCTGTGAGCGTGTCATGTGCTGTGTGGCCCAGCAGGCGAGCGAGAAGATTGATCGGTTCCGTGCTCATGCCATGAACATGTTCCTGATGCTCCTACACTTTGACAGTCCTCCCATCCCCCACGTGCCCCATCGGGGAGAGCTGGAAAAGCTGTTTCCCAGGTATTGTCGTGGCGTGGGCTCCCCCACACCTGGCTCCTGTGGCCATGGTGTGAGCACAGGGAGCCCAGCCTCATCCGGCTCATTCTCTTGCAGGTCCGACATGGCCTCTGTGAACTGGAATGCATCCTCCCAGGCCTTCCCGCGTATCACCCAGCTCCTCGGGCTGCCTGCTTACCGCTACCACGTACTGCTGGGGCTGGTTGTGTCTGTGGGCGGCTTGACAGAGTCCACGGTGAGGAGACATCTGGCCAGCCGACATGGGGGGTGTGTGGCTCCAGGTGGCACCTGGCACTTCTCTCCTGGGAGTGTGCAGGGGTTGGGCCTTATCTTTTCTTCTGTTGCTCACTCTATGTCTTGGGAATATTGGTTTGCGGGTCCAGGGTCCAGCTTCTTCCCATGACCCAGGAGGCCGAGTGGCCCGCAGTGTGAGCAAGTCTGAAGAAGGTGGAATTAGATGTTAAGTTGGGACTCAGTAGCAGGACTGAGTTGGCCGTGGTGTCTGTGTTCCTGGAGCCCCCACTCTCTGTGCTCTGTCATAGGGCGTGGCCAACGGTCTCTGCACAGCCTTGTGTGTCTTCACTGCAGGACATGCTGCCTGAGAGTCAGGACGTGCAAGTCTGAACTTTTTCTGTGCCTATTTAAAACATTTGAAGTTTTGATATTACTGTCAGTGAATACTTATATTTCTCTACCACATTCTTAGCTGATTATTCCTATATAAGAAACCATTAATTTTTCTTTAGCTTTTCCTTTGGGAAATTTTAAAATGTACACACAGTACAAAGTGTATCACTAGGGATATCCATGTGCCTAGCGAGGAGCTATGCAGTTCTACCCATTCCTGCCCCTTGACACATATGCTACCTGCACACAGTTTGGTTTGGCAGGGGAGTAATTTAAAGCTAATTCCAGAAATTGTACGATCTGCCCTGTAAGTACTTCCTATGTCTCTTAAAGACTTTGTGAAAGTCCAACCACAACACTATTATCATACGTAAATGAACCTAATTTAATTTCCTCGGTTATCTCAAATGTGTTTACCTCATAATCAGGGGAGGTCCCACATTGCACCTGGATGATGTGTTATGAGGTTCTGACATTTCATGGTTCTCTGCTTCCTGCCCCTCCACTCCTGTTTTTCATGCTGTTTAGTTTTTAAAGAATCTGCTTGCTTGCCCTGTGGAATTTTCTACAATGGGGGTGACTTTCTGGGAACTGGTCATCTTTGCTCCAGTTCTTTCCCGCAACAACCTGACTTTCCACAATGCATCAGGGTTCTTTCTCCTGAGCCACCCTGACCCATCCCCCTGGCCCTTCCCTCTCACCTTCCTGTCTTCTCTGTGGTATTAAAGCTGAGCTCACATGTCGCCCTGTGCTCCTGGTTCTCCGTCTTTGCTCAGAGGGACAGCCATGCTCTACTTGGGGCTTGGCACTTGTGAGGCCCCCTCGGGGTTATCCCCCCAGGGCCTGCCTGACCCCACACATGGTCACTTGGCTCCATCAGCTTCTAGATCCACCTCAGCCTCCAGGACGCCAGGCCCAACTCCCCGGGTCTGTGGTGGAGCTGTGGCCCACAGAAGCATCTTTATACCTTGTGACTCATGGCACCCATGCCTTGGGCTCTGATCTCTTTCCTGTGGTGACCCCACCACAGCACTATGTTCTGGCAAACATGTTAGCGTATAGTTTAGACAGTGCTGCCATCCAAGAGAAATGCTTCTGTTTCAGGCACTTGCACTGTGTGATGCCCTGCCTGCATTAACCAAGTGTTTGCAGGATCCTCACATCTCTGTCATTCAGTCATCCCAGCTTTTTGGTAGATGTGTACATTTCCAAACTGCAGCCAACCCCAGGAGTGGGAGGGGTGGTGAGCTCACTGCCTTAGAGACCATGTTTCCATCTGGTGTTGCAGGTCAGACACTCTTCACAGAGCCTCTTTGAGTACATGAAGAAGATTCAGAGTGACCCACAGGCCCTGGGCAACTTCAGCAGGACCCTTCTGCAGGTCTTCGAGGACAACCTTCTAAATGACAGGTGAGTGGCATCTCCCAGCCTCAGAAGTGCAGGTGGCACCTGTGCCTCTCATCATTCTTCCACAGACCCCCAGGGTCTCACCTGCTCGCTGGGATCTTCTGGGAGAGGTGGACACATCTCATCGTTAAGTGGCCGAGGAGCAAGGGGGGACGTGCCTGAGGAGCGAGCATGTGCCAAGGCACACAGTTCTCTATAAGCTGCAGCCTGGCAGCCTGAGTCTCCAAGCTCTGCCTTGTACCTCTCCCAGCCTGTGCTTTGGGCAGGGCAATGACCACTTTGTGCATGTTGGAAATGAGGAGATTACAAGTTCTGAACCAGGTGAAGAGAGCATGGCCCCTGTCTGTGAGAAGCCTCCCGGGTATTCCTGGCGGTGGGTTCTCCTGGAGACGCCCATGCTGACACATGTCAGCCATGAGTCAGTGAGAGCCCAGCACTTCCGAGTGTCCCAGTGAGAAGGACTTATTTTCCAGGAATATTTGGCCGTACCTTTTTGGTAATTGCTTTTACATGGAGGTGGACTATAGATTGATACCATGGGCCTCGACTTACACTTGGGAATGTTCTCCTGTATCCTCTGAGAGTTGTTCCTGGTGCATGTGTGAGAACTCAGGCCACATGTTCCCCTCCCATGGGAGCTCATCAGCCTCTCACCTTGGGAAGCACAGAAGCAGCACTTGGCGAATGGGACTCACCCCAGCCATGCTTTCTTTTCTCTTTTTGCAGACAGCTCTACTGATGTAGAAATGACTGTCATCAATTTGATGATCAATGTTAACACATGTGTACACCCTTGAAGTCATTCCACAGTCAGGATAGTGGGCACATCCCTCACCCAGGGTTTCTCCTGACCCTCAGCTCTCTTCCCATTGCCCCAGCCTGGGTACTCTCTGGCCTGCATCACCATGCTGTAGTGTACTCTCGTGTGGATGAGCCATTGTTCTTTTGTTCATCAGCACTTGGATTGTTTCCATCTTGGGGCTGCAGGGAACATGGGAGTCAGTCTCGGTGTGGATGCGACAGGAAATCCTCCCTGAGCACCAGGACAACTCTTGGACAAACTGATATACCAAGGTTATGAAACCTTACCAAGTTGTACAAGTGCTGCCAACACAAGTGCTGGTGGCAAATTTGCGAACTTAATTGTCAGACTGTTCATATAGTAGGAACTGAATACTTTATATTGATTTGCCTGCAGTCAAATTGGTTTCTTATGTATTGTTTTGCGTAAAGTCAGTTTCCCAGAACCTAGTGATGAGGCCAAGTGAGGAATAATGTATCTCCTTTTCATTGGGTGAATACTAAGGAGTCAAAGGCTGGGTCACGAGGGAGGTGAATGTGTGACTTTTAAAAACTGCAGAGCTGTGTTCCAAAGTGGTTGTGTGCTTTCATCCTGCTGTTCCTGTCAGGGAGAGCTGGGCGCACCATGCCTCACCAGCACTTTGCCATCTTTTTATCCTCTTTGGTGAAGTGTTTTCTTTTTTTTTTCTTTTACTTATTTTTTAACTGTTGGGTTTTTCCTTAGTGCTGAGTTGTGATATTCCTTCATCAGATTTGTGATCCGCAGATATTTTCTCCTGGCCTATATCATGTCTCTCACAGAGCGAATGAATCCACTCTGTCCCACCTCAGTGCATCCCTTGTTCTTTGAGGGACTGCCTTTCTGGTCATATCTAAGAAAGCTTCACTAATCCAAGGTCACAAAGGTTTTCCCTATGTTTCCTTCTAGAAGATGTATAGAGTTACAGGTTTTATATTTAGACCTAAAGTTTGTTTCGAGCACAGTTTTGCCTGTGCAGTGTGGACCGGGCCACCTGGACATAATGTTCCCACGTCTTATGAAGACTCCTTTCTCCTCTGTGTGGCTTTCACACTTTTGTAAGAAATTGTAGGTTTATTCTGGACTCTTCTGTGCCATGTGCCATGATGTGTTCATATCTTTGCCCGTACTATGCCATTTTGATCACTTCAGCTTTACTGTGATTCTTGAAATTAAATGGTGTTGGCCTCCAGCTACTCTTTTTTAATAGTTGTCTTGTCCTTTCTTGCTCCTTTGCGTTTCCATATAAATGAGACTGGTTTGTGGTTTTGCCACATGCTGATTGAGATTATGTTGATACTGGTCAGTCTAGGAGGCAGCGTGCCCTCTTCTGAGCAGTGTCTTATCCCACAGGGTGTCCGTGCCACTGCTGAGGACGCTGAACCAGATGCTGGCCAATGGCTGCTTTGACATCTTCACCACGGAGGAGGAGTGAGCATCTCTCTGTTCAGTACTTTTCTGGATAAGCCTAAGTGTCTCACATTAAAAGATATTTAATAATAATAATAAACAACCTAATCCAGAGACCAGAATTCTAGAGACATTTTTCCAAGACATTCAAGATCAGAGTTTATACACACTGTAAATCTAATCAACAGCAATGGGCAGCAGGGAGCAGAAGAGAGGTGGTGAGGTTTGAGCACAGTTTGAAAGAGTTTGGGTTGAGAAGCTTATCATGGCCCAGAATAGCAAGATCTACAGGGCTGGAGCTGTGGAAATCCTCAGGGTGGGTGGGGTGTGAAACCCTGAGGTCACCAGAGGCATGGGTGTGGATGAAGGTGACTGGGGAACTGGGTGTAGACAGAGTTGTGGGCAGCCCTTTGTTAGGGGACAGGGACACAGAGAAATAGCAAAGCCATAGGGACAGCCTGAATCAGGAGCATATCTCAGCAGGGAGGCCATCAACGGTGTCTACCAAGCAGTCACAGAGGCTGAGGACCAGGATGACTAGCCCTTAGCAATATGACAGCCACTGGGTCCCCACAAGCATCTTAGTGATCTCGGGAAAGGCTAGGCAGAGCTGGGTCAGGGCGGGCATCAGAGATACACGAGGATACTTCTGAGTAAGAGGGAACCTAGGGATAAGGGGCTGAGACTGCCTCATCTGTTTTATTCCAAGGGGGCAGGAGCGTTTCCCTGGATCCATTTTTGGTCAGGGGAACTGCTGTCATAGACTGATCCTGAAAGGGCAGTGGTCTAATGTGACAGATCTCCAAGTGAGGTGTAGCCTGGTTAGGACTCAGTACATCCTCCCTTCTTTGGTCACAAGAGGAGTAGCTGGCCCTTGTCAGGCTGGATTCTCTTCCTTTGGGGTCAGCCACTTGAGTGAATGTGATTGCATTGTAACCACACTGGGGTCGGCCTGCCCACATGTTAAATACTGTGGGTGATGGTGGCTTGCTGGATACATGAGGCAGGTAGCATCTGTTCTCTACTGTGCTTGCCGAGAGAGCAAAGGAGCCAGTTCCTGGAACCTGGTGTGATGTCACCCAGAGAGCGGACCCTCCAGACACTTGGTGGCAGCACCTGTCACCAAATGCACAGTGGTGTGGTACATAGGCCCCCTGTGAAAGCTCATCTCTAGAATAGTGTGTTCTTCTTCTAGCCACCCCTTCTGTGTGAAGTTGCTTGCACTTTGTAAGGAAGAAATCAAGAAGTCAAAAGACATCCAGAAACTTCGGTCAAGCATTGCAGTGTGAGTTTTGTTTCTGGCCTGAGATGGCCACAGAAGGGCTTGGCCTCACAGTGGTTAAGTGCCAAGTGGTAGCTTCAGCTGGGAGGAGTTATTTCCCATCATAAAGCGGTCTAAACGCATGTGTTATGCTCCTTTAAAACAGTCATAGCAAAAGGGTGTTCCCACCAGAACAGATGATCCATGACTGGTCCCCCTGCTGCCATTGGCAGAGGGTTGTTTGTGGGGCCAGAGGACAGCGCCTCAGATGTGGTTTCAGTGCCTTCATCTACGGTGTTCGAGTAAGTGGGTATTGAGGCAGATGCCAGGAGTGGGGAGGACTCACGGGCAGGGCGGACAGCCCTGTGGGGAGCTTGTTGCTTGTCCTCCCTGAGACACCCTAGGTTCCCAAAGTCTGCTTTCTCAGTGTGACATTCGCGTGTGTAAGCACACGTGTATACACATTGCACAGGTGTATACACAGGCACATATATACATGAATACATGTGCTTGCACATGCACACTCTCTAGGCCTGTATTGAGCTCACGAAATGTGTCCTTCCTGGGCCTCTGAATGTGTCTCAGCATCCACACTGCTGTGGGATGCTTGGATGCTGGGCCTGTGCAGGGCGTGGCTCCTGATAAGCTTGGCTTGCTGTCTCCTGCAGGTTCTGTGGAATGGTACAGTTTCCTGGCGATGTGAGGAGGAAGGTCCTTCTGCAGCTTTGTCTTCTCCTCTGCCACCCGTTCCCCCTGGTGAGCCCCTGTGACTCAAGTGTGTTTACCTCAAACCCCTTGTTGACAGAAAGACCTTCAGCAGGAAGTGTTGCATTGGTGATTTTACTTCGGGCTTAGAAGCTGAGGCAAAGCAGGGTCTTTGATTTTACTTGTTAACTAGCCCCATGGGGTAACGAGTCACAGGTGCTGTCATCAGCAGAGGGTTCTGGACTCAGTGTTTTGGCTTCAAGGACTGGATGTCTGGCTGGCATTTATACGAACATAAACCTGTCTGTGGGCTCTGGAGCTGGGGCTGGAGGGGCTGCTGTGTGCGTATGGTTTAGGCTCAAGGGCTCTTAGAAGGTACCAGACTCAACTCACACCTGAGGGACAGTGCCCTTCACCCTCGGAACTCCCATCTGTTAGATTTCTAGGATTTATCTTTGCCTTTGTCTGGGGGGAAAATAAGCTCTTTAAATCATCAAGAGGTGACAGTTTCCTAAAAGACAAAAATAACTTTCACATTATACAGTGGTTCTCAAAGTGGGATGGTTGGACTCTCACTTTACCATCTCTTGGGGCTGTCAGCAATGCAGATTCCTGGGGTCCTGTTCTGGTAATTTGGGAATTCTGGGGAGAGACTTGGGGATTCTGACACTCTTGTTCAATGAAATGTGTTATCACCAAGGCACAACTAGAAAAGAAATGTGTTTCTCCAATGAGGAAGCAGATTTTTAATGGAACATTTACATAGAATAATAACCTGGGCATTACAAATCCTTGGCAGAATTTGGACAAGGGTGGTTTACCCAGGTGTGAAATATGCCTTCTCCTTTTGGTTACGGCCCTGTGGTCACCAAGTTGGGATGCATGGTCAGTTCTGTCCTCCTAACGGTCTTCACCAACATGTCTCATGACCCATGGGCTGGGGATCCCTGGGCAGGGTCCTGTTGTCTCTGTGGGTGGGCAGTGGTGTTTCCCTCTCTGATGTACTCTGTCCCAATCCCAGATTCGGAAGACCACTGCTAGCCAGGTATACGAGATGGTACTCACCTACAGCGACATCGTGGGTGCAGATGTGCTGGACGAAGTCATGGCCGTGCTCAGTGATACAGCATGGTACGTGAAGCCTGTTTCCACATGGCTGCTCTGAGTCTGATGTCACCCCTCTTTCTGGCTCTGCATCTGCCCATCTCTCCCAAAACCTCTGAAGGGATGAGGAAAGAGGTTTCCAGGCCTCAACAGCTTCAGCTCTGGACTGCACAAGGAGGCAGTGTTGTTTTAACTGAAATGCCTCACCTGTGGTGCCCACTGAGCCTCACACCCCTGAGGGGCCTGGCAACCAGATGCAGGGGCCGGGCACCTCCTGGGCTGTCCAGGTGGGACAGTTTTTAAAGTAAAACAGTTTTTCTCCCAGATATAAGTTACTGTGTGTGAGGATGGGTTTGTCCCAACCCTCACCTGGTAGAGGCCAGTGTTTTCTCTCTCTGGGCTGCTCTTCCCTTAACTGATCATTAGCTCTCTGGGCTGACATTCTGTTTTGCTATTTTACTGGCCTTAGGGGTCACTCTGGGGATGGGAGCTCCTGCACCCCAGTGTCGGGGGTGTCAGAAATATAGTGAAGCCATTATCCTGGCACAGGGACACTCCACTTGTGCTGCCAGGCAGCTACTTCCAGCAGCCTCGGGAGCAGAAGGGCGTTGGGCACCACGGCAGTTGTCGCTGCATCAGATACCCCTCAGGGAGACCCCCGGCCTCTATGCAGTTTTCTTGGAATAGGAACAGGCCATATAAGAACATGTTTCAAAAATCAAGAGGTGCAGAAGGAAATGGGAGAAAAGAAGAGTTTTCCTTCCTCCTCTGCCTTGTATATAGACCTTTTCCTGGGGGCCGCCAGGACCCTATGCCTCTCGATATCCCTTGGGAAACAATGGTGTGTCCCTCCAAAGCTACTTCAGGCTCCGTTTCTTGCAGCCTGGGTTGGGTTCTGCACTCCTGGTGGATCAGAGCGCAGTGAGTTTGAAAGGTGTATGGGAATGAAGGGCCTGAATGAGATAGCATGTGGATGAATAGAAGAGCTGAAAAGTAAAACTGACAGTGCAAGTGCGGAAGGCATTTGGGCCCACCCAAGTGGTCTTAGGAGCACCAACAGGGGTGCTGTACACATTTGTGAGCATGTGCTCACAAACACACATGAGCACACATGCTCACACATATGTACACGTCTATGGGAGCAGCCTTCTACTATGGGAGGTAAGGACCGAAGCACAGTGAGGGTTCACATAGGTGTCCAGGTAGCGTAGCCAGGGCAGCAGAGTCCTTGCTCCTGCCCAAGGAATTGCCCCACATAGAGCACTGGTAGTGGGGCCTCCATGCTGAACGCAGAGCATTGGTGCTGGGTCTGTCAAGTCAGTGCCACCTGCTCAAGCAGGTGAGGACACGCCTGGTGCATCTTGGAACAGTGACGTTCCTGCAGGTTCACGATTCCACACAACTCACAGGTGGCCTGGAAAAGAGCCACTGTGCCTAGAAAGGTGGCCTTTTAGCTGCAGGGCTTCATTGAGATTTCCTATCTTGGAAGGAGGAACATCTTTGCTCCCAGAGCTCCTAAACAGAAACATATGGTCTCAGGTGAGGAGGTGTGTGCAGCTGGGACCCGTCTTCTAAATGTTCATCAAGACCAGCTGTTTCAACTACTGTGCTGGAGACATGCTTTTCTATTATGTTTTTAAAACACTGAGGCACATTTGGGATCAGATTCTAAAATAATCAGCTTTAGGACAGCAAACCATGCATCTGGAACTGGGCCTGGGGCTCTTTCCCCAGCCAGGCCCAGGCCTAAGGGTGCCTGGACCTCCCTCCTTTCCCTCAATGTTGAAGGGAGGGAAGATGAACAGGGTGGGGAGGGGTCTTTTCCCATAATTTAATCCCCTTTCTGTTAAGATTTCCTTAGAATTTAAAAATAATTTTTTATTACAAAAGACAAACATGCCCAACATTTTGCCACAGCACTGCTAAATTTAATTTTTATTTTTAATGAAAGTAGCAAATCAAAAGCTGAATTCAAATGAATCTTTAAAAGCCCTTGCAGCCCCTTTGGCGTCTGCGCCCTCCTGGCACAGCCCCTGGACTGGGCCTGTCTTCCCTTGGTGCCTCCTCCTTTGGGTTCCTGAAAAGGGTTTGGGTCTAAGCCTGGTTGAGAAATGCATATGGAAATGTCTTTTCTGCCCTAGTGCCTGAGAGGGTTTTCCTGGGAATAGATTTTTGGGATGGGTATCCTTTCCCTAATGTTCACTAATCTTAAGATGATGCAGGTCTCCGCTCATCAGGCAGGAAGTTTACTGAGATTTTTTAAATGGGCATTCAATGCACATACTTGAATTCAAGGACTCACAGCTATCTCCTTTCTTTCCTCAGGGATGCAGAACTCCTGGTTGTCAGAGGACAGCGGAACCGTCTGTGTGACCTCCTGGGTGTGCCCAGACCCCAGCTGGTGCCTAAGGTAACACCTACATCATCTCTGCAGCATGAGGTGCCCACCATGATGCCTGTGCTGTCCAGAACTCTGTAATGATGCTCAGCTCCCTGACAGTGGGTCCATACTGCCCATCCCCCTCTCCATTTCAGCTGCCTTCTCTGGCTGCTGCCCACACCTTTGGACCCCTAGGAATCCAGGCCACTTTCTCTGGGATGTGTTTTGGGAGCCATGGGATGGGCAGGACTGGCACCAGCTTGACTCCAAGTTTCTCTCTTTGTGAGTCTCTTCATGTTCCAAGGGCTGAAAGTGCCCCTGTCCTCCTCCTCCCCCATCTACCTCCCAAGAGTGGAACAGGGTTGGATGAGAAACCCCAAGGAGCTGCCCTTATCATCCCTTTAGAGTCATTTTTCCTTCTGAAGGAAATGAGACCATCACGAGCTCAGGTGTTCCTGCTGCTGCTGTTCCACCCCATCATGCAGCACCCTCCTTCCCACATCTAGCCAACTCTTAGTCCTTCTGGGATGCCGACCAGGGACTTGCCATACTGTTGGCAAGTTCTGTGCCCTGTGCTTCAGTGGCTGCTGCATCCAGGTTCTTGGAGCCTTACATTGAGCACCTCTTTCTGCTCTTGTTGTATGGAAAGGAGGCCTCAGCTCCCTACCTGGTCCTTCCTGGATATCTGCCCTCCCCAGGGTCTGCAGAGGCACCTCCCTGGCTGCCTTGGGGCCTGCTGGTGTCCATCCACTGAGGCTGCCTGTCATGCTTTTCCTTGCCATGTTCCATGGCCTTGGTGTGTGCCACTGTGGTTTCTGAGATCAGTGTCCTGAGCATGGTTCTTCCATGTTCTGTGTTGTACTGGGCAGAGGTCAGGTCGCCCATAGTGGTCTCCTCCATCCATCGGTTCTGTACAGCACAGGTCACAGCAGCTCCCACTTAGTGTGTGAACTCCCATGAAGCACCTGGAACATGTCCAGAGATACTGCCTGCACTCAGCCCCATTCCTGTCCCTCTGACACCTTGCCTGCTGTTTCTCTGGAGACTTTTCTTAAACTTTTTCATTGAAGAACACACAGAAAAGAAGCTGATCCTGGTGTGTGGCTCACCCAGGGCACAAAGCAGAAGGCAGAGTGGAGCCCCTCCTCTCCTATCCTGCTGTTCTGGCTGTGTACCTCAGGCCTACCACAAATATGGAGTCCTGTCTCAGTGGGGGCACCAAGCAGGTTCCAAAGTGGCTTTACCTCTGAATGCAGCATATGCAAGCCAGGTGGCCACGTCGTCACCAACCCTTGGCTCCTATCTCTTCCACTGTGGCCATTTCAGTCTGTGGTAGTCTTGCCTGTGTTTCCCTGCTGACAGAAAGTTAAGCACTTTTCATGTGATTGTCAGCAGTTTGACCATTCTCTTTCATGAGGTGAAATCTTTTCAGATATTTTCCTGTTCTTTAGCTTGTCCTCTTTTGTACTTTATCTGCAGAAATTCCTTAGGTGTTCTACATGCTACAAATACTCTACTCAGGGGCAGCTTTTCATCCTGAGATTTTATGTGGACCAGCTTGCCACTTTCCCCGTTTATTTAGTTGTATGTCTCTTGTTTAAGATCTCTTTACCTGCTCCAAGGGTATGGAGTTCCTGATTTTCTATGAAAGCTTTATTGTTTAATATAAAAACGCTGAAATTCACAGTCTACCTGGTATTGACTTTTTTATCTGAGGAGGTCAATACACATTATATTTTCTTCCATGTCTAATTGACCCAGCTCCATTCTTAGCACAGTGCATTGTCATGAGGTGATAATATGTGCGACTATTGGATTCCTTGTCCTATTTTGTGACCTTTTTGTCCAATCTATTACAGGTGTGGGCCTTGTAAAGTCATGATACCCAATTGTGTCCATTCTCCAGTTCTGTTGTCTTTGTTTGAACTCTTCTTTGCCCTTTGGGTTTCTGTAAAACTTTTAGAATCAACTTGTCAGTTTGTATGATAAAACCAAGTCTGAGGTGCTTGGAGCTTCTGCATGGATTTGAAAAAAGCTGATGTCTGTGATGTTGAATCTTCTGCCAATGGACGTGTTATATCTACTTATTTAGAAATTATCTCCACCTTTTATAGTTTCCAAGTAGAGATGTTGCAAAATTTTCTCACAGCTCTTGGATGATCTTGCTTTTTAGTTCTTTCCTTCATTTTTCTCTTTGCATTTCAGCTTGGAAGTTTCTGCTGACCTATCTCCATGCTCACTGATCCTCTCCTAGGCCATGTCTGATCTTCTGAGGAGTCCATCATCACAAGCATTCTCCCTTTCTGTTCCAGTGGTTTTGGTCTCTAGCATTTCCTCATGTCTTTGGAGCTTCCATCTCTGCATACAATGCCTGCCTGCTCTTCATGTTGCTTACTTTCTCCATTAGAGCTCCCAGTTTATCATCATGGTTGCTTTACATTCTTTGTCTAATAATTCCAACATCTCTGGCATATCCAAGTCTGGCTCTGATACTCATTCTCTTTGGGTTTTGCTTTCTTGGCATGTCTTGTTTTGTTGAGAACCGACATGCTGTGTTGAGTAATAGGATCTGAAGTAAGTGGGCCTTTAGTGTGAGGATTTGTTTGCCTGGCTGGGAGTTACTCTGTGTTCAGTGTTCACTGTAGCTATAGGTTTTAGAGCCTTTACGTTCTTCCAGCATCTGTTTTTGTTTCCTCTTAAGACTCTCTGCTTCCCTGTGTTCTCCTCCTTAGAGCGAGCTTGACTCCTGCAGCTCTTTCAGCTGGAATTCCCAGTCCTGCTCATGGTAGGATGGGGAATGGGGCCCATTCTCTTATCTCCCCATTCACTCTCAGTCTGTCAGCATCCCTATGCCTGGGTCTGCAGTCTTCACAGTGCGTCTCCTGTGGTATAGCTCCTTCCCTGCCTCTGGGCTGTGACCCCTACCCAGCTGGGCAGGCTTTGGCAGAGTCCCATCCCTTGGGAAGGCCTCTGTTTGGGAGAAGGCACTGGAGGCGCTTCACAGATCTTCCTGGTGTGTTCCAGAGGAAAAGCACCAGAAGGTGTGGGGCCCCTAAGGCTACAGCCCCTGGAGTTTCTCTCTCAAGCTAGTACACTCCCAGCCTCCCTTTGTCAAAATTGCCACATACACATGCCCACAGTTTATGGCCCAGTGGCCTCTGCACAAGGAAACTGGTCTTGGCTCTCTGTATTCTCCCATCTCTCTAGTGTCAGGGTAATGTTTTCTTGACAGGTCTGAGAAAGGTAGTTGACACTCAGCAGGTACAGCTTTTTCTTGCATGACAGGAGTGATGCCTCCAAGCTCTTTACCTGTAGCAACTGATGCTGGCTGCCCTGTGTTCTGTCTGGTAGGTCATGTTACTGACTGTGCCACCTGGGGCTCTTCAAAATGGCCTGGCTGTACTTTTTTGTATGCTTCGTACTCTATCAGCTACTGAGAAAGCTGTGGATTTCTCAACTTTTCTTTTTAGTTTTGTCAACTTTCACAATACATCTTGATGCTGTTACTAGGTACTTATATGTTCATGTTTGTGGCATCTTCCTGGAGAGTTGACCATTACTTGGAAACATTCACTTTTATCTGTAATAAAGCTTCATGCCTTGAAGTCTACACTAATATAGACACATCAGATTTTGGAGGTCAGTGTTTGTATATCTT
The DNA here is from genome assembly GCF_000164805.1 of Carlito syrichta. Lineage (NCBI taxonomy): Eukaryota > Metazoa > Chordata > Mammalia > Primates > Tarsiidae > Carlito > Carlito syrichta. The sequence goes on from NW_007246030.1 coordinate 146,023, forward strand.
CTATCATTTTACTTTCAACTTCTTTATGCTCTTAATTTAAATGGGTTTTTTAATGACCAGTATATAGTCAGGTCTTACCTTTTTGAAGTCCAGTTTAATAACCTGTTTTAATTGGGGTGCTCTATTATTATATTTAATGTGTAACTAAGCTGGGCATGGTGGCTCACGCCTATAATCCCAGCATTTTGGGAGACGGAGGTGAGAGGATTGCCAGAGCCCAGGGGTTTGAGACCAGCCTTAGGCAACTTGGTGAGACCTTGTCTCCGCAATAAAATAATTAGCTGGGTGTGGGGGTGCGTGCATGTGATTCCAGCTACTTGGAAGGCTGAGGCGGAAGGATCGCCTGAGCCCAGAAAGTTGAGGCTGCGGTGGCCATGAGCATGCCACTGTACTCTAGTGTAGACAACAGAGTGAGACTCTGATTCAAAAAAAAAAAAAAATTGTAATTACCAACTTGGGTTTACAATTACCATCTTTGTTTTCTGTTTGACCCTCCTTTTCAGTGTTTTTCTCCTTTCTGGTCTTCACTTGGATTGCGAAAAATGTTATTTCATTTCCCCTTCTGTTATTCCATGATTTTCCTGCTCTTCTGACAGTGATTACCTGAGGTCATGTTCTTTGATTTACTGTAGCCTGAAGGAATCACAGCATCAAGCTCAGCTTTGATCCCCCTTGGCCTCTGGATTGCTGTGCTTCTGCCTGTACCACTGGCTGCGGTGGGGACCTGTCGCAGGGCTGACTGGCCCAGGCTGTCCCAGCACCCGGGCCCTTGGTATTGAGGATGTGTTCTTGGCCTCCCTTCCTGTTGCGTCCTCTCAACACTTACTTTTGTCTTGATTGTTCTGCCTCTCTTTGCCTTATTAACATTCAGCGTGTTTCCTCTTGATACTTGTAATTCAGTCATCATTTCGGAGAAGACTTTTGTCTTTCTCTCCCTTCTCTCCTTGCCTTCCCTCTGGTCCTGCTGTGTTTGGGCCTTCCTCTTGCAGAAACTGCATCCACATAACACAGGGTGGCAAGCACTGACCTGGGTGACACCTTGAGGGGTGGTGAGGACAGGCTGATCATCATGATGCCATCTTCAGTTTTCTTGTTTGTGAAGACTGAACTCAGCATCAGACTTCTGAATTAAATGTGTTTTTTACATTTTTATTAGGAGACCTTTCAAACATTTTTATTAGAAAAACTTTCAAACATGCATGAATGAAGTTAAAAGAGAACAGTATAGCCAACTCCCCTCCCATAGCCCACATGCAGTGTCACTGCATGGTGGTTCTTTGGAAGCCGAGGTCACATCAGCCATGGGCACCTGTTGGCTGCATGGCTCAGGCTCACAGTGTGTCTGGGGAAATTACACAAATGAAGTTTATGCAGGGATCCAGCACTGGTGTCGGTCTTTACTCGGGGGTCTAGGGGGGCTGGGTCCCCTTCTGGGAACAAACAGGTAAGGTGCTGTGCAGCCCAACCCTGTGGTGTCTTTCCTACAGCCTGGTGCCTGCTGAAGCTGGTCCTGAGAGCCAAACCTGGTGGGATGCCCTGCCCCTGAGGACAGTCACCACGGAAAGCCTGGCATGACAGTGCCTCCGTCCATCGAAGAGCGGCGCTGGCTGGGCGTGGTGCTGGGACTCAGAGGCTGTCACTAGATGGCAGCTTTTACTCACATGTCCTTGCTTCTGCCTTGACTTGAACATAAGTGTGCTTCCTATAAAATCATGTACCGAGTAGCTCGCACTTCTGTCTCTGAGACTGATGCGTGTGAGGGTGACTTACAGAACCACTGCCCAGGGGCAGCCGAAGGCCAGAGAGGGTGTCAGCTCCACTCCTCCTGCCTGGAGGCTTCTGCTCCAGTCCTGAGGCCGGGGCAGGACCAGCTGCAGAGCCCCCTCCTCACCTGGTGCTGTCCTTTTCTCCACCCAGTCTTAGCCACTGGTGATCGGTGCTGAGAGATTTTTATTGATAAATGTCAGATGATCCAAGGCCAGGGAACTGCCAAGCTCTAGTGGCAGGCGAGATCTGGAGTGCTGGGCAGATGCCGTTTCTGGGCCTATTCTGCTGGGGAGCAACTGCCCTCCCACTGGCACATAAATGGACATCAAGCACACAGTACAACCCTCATGGAGCATGGATACCACTGACAGACATATACAGACCTAAGCTTTACTGATGCCCACACTGAAGGTATCATCAGAATCTGGTGTATGTTCTTTGAGGATAATGCAGGAAATACTACAGTTGGCTCCTTCGTTCTTGAAAAGATTGTACCTTAAGCTCACGCTGATCTATCCTAAAGCCAGCAAGGTTGACGTGGGTACAAGTTTCACTGCAGTAGCGACCTACACACATCTCCTGGGGCCCCTGCTGTGCTCACAGGACTGGGGGTGCATGACTGCTCCCGAAGCACCTAGGAAGCTGCACATGTGACCAGTTAGACCCCAAAAGCTTGGGTGGGCAGCCCTGTGCCTGCTATGGGGAGCCAAGGGGCAGCAGTGCACCTCCATGGATTAAGTGCTTCTGCCTATGGTTTCCAGTGGGGCTGGGGGGCTAGACCCAGGAGGATGGGACAGGTATAGAATTGACAATAGGTAAAGATTACTGGCCACCAGGTCACCCATATCCAAGGTGAAGCTCAGTCATGGTTCTCATCTGTGATGTCGTCAGGGCCACATTACCCAGGACTGTGGTTCTATACTCAGTCCAGTTAGCTGAATGGCTCTCATGGGACATGTATGATGTGTCCTCAGGACTGGAGGCCCAGCTTGGGCCACTTAGCCACACAGGAGTTGGGCTTGACAGAGTACTTTATGCTGCTCTGATGCCTTCATGAGAATCTTTTTTAAGGGCCTGGGTTATGACACCAAAACTGCTGGAAATTTTTTTGTGCTCAACCTGGTGACCAGGTATCTACCTCTTAAAAGAGAAAGCCGTGAGTTACATGCTTGTGCGATTTTAAAATTTTATTTCATTCAAGCTTTAAAACATGCCTCCCTCTTGAACTTAGTGGGAAGCCTTCTGTTGTAGGTGGAAGGCCAGCTCAGGGTCTCCTTGACTGGCTGAGGTCATATCATGAGGGCTCCTAGATGACCAGGCCCAGTCTTGGCTACGGGTCCATGTTATGGGAAAGGCTCAGCTACTGTGGGCAGCACATGGGACTCCACTGTCACACCTGCCAGGTGCAGATATGCCTGCAGGTCACAGAACTCCTGCAGCCTGGCATGTGCTGCT
>NW_007246030.1:149264-178203 GCF_000164805.1 Carlito syrichta
GGGGGTGGCTTTTGAGAAGAATAGAATTAATTGTTCTCATTTAACTTTTTAAAAAAAAACAGAAGATTCCAGATAAATGGCATTGCACGACGTGAAGGCAGGCAATTCCCACACAGCCCCATCGATGACGTCGTTTAGCATAGCAGCTCCTCTTTTGACGTTGGTCTGACTTTCCCTCAAGGAACATCGATCGTTTTGCCAGCCTCTGCTCTGCCTCTGCCCCATTGGTCACTGCTGCGGGGGTACTTGTTCTCCAGACCCCTGGTGGCCTGGAGCCCTCTCCATTCAGCAGTAGTTCCGGAACCCATGTGTGTCCTGGTGATGGAATCTGGTGAGGAGCCCTTACCTCTCACAGCTTATGGGAGAGCTGGGCAGATATGGCAGGTGAGCAAATGGGTGCCCTCAAGACAGCGATGTCCAACGCCATGGAGAAAGATGGGCAGGCAGCGGACAGTGCTAGGTGCTGTCTCATGGAAGAGGTGGTCAGGAAACCTCTCTGAAGGAGCAGTATTTGGACAGAAATCCAAACATTGTGCCCAGTGGCAGACAGAAAGAAGAGCACACCTGTGGCCCAGAAGTAGAACGATCTTTTGAGTTTAGAACAGCAGGAAGTCAGTGTGTCTGGAACAGAATGTGTTCTATAAACACCCATAAGCATGTTCTAGGCACAACTAGAAACCCTCCCTGTGACAGCAGAGACCCTGGAGGTCCTGAGGGTTTCTGCTGAACCCTGGGGTCTAACCTCAAAGTTTTTTTTTTTGAGTTGGAGTCTCGCTCTGTCGCCCAGACTGGAGTGCAGTGGCTGCTCCCGACCACTGCAGCCTTGATCCTTCCACCTCAACTTTCCAAAGTAGCTGGAACTACAGGTGCACGCTACCACACCTGGCTCATTTTTTTGATTTATTGTAGAGATGAGGTCTCGCCAAGTTGCCCAGGCGGGTCACGAACCCGCGGGCTCAGGCAATCCACTCACCTCGGCCTCCCAAAGTGCTGGGATTACAGGCTGAGCCACCGAGCCCGGCCACCACAAAGTTTTGATAGCAGGATGGGTGACAGGATATAAGGCCCAGGGCTAAATCTAATAGAAGAGAAGACTCCCATAAATAGGGACCCTAAGTAAACAGCTGCAACCAGTGCATCAAATGAACCAACAAAAGGGTGAATGAAAACTGAGTCCTCCTCAAAGGAATAGCAGCAACACTCCTACCTCGTTCTCCACATAGTGTTGGTTGCAGGGGGGAACATTGCCCCTGGAGTAGCTTTAGTTTACATTTTCTGTGGGACCTCCAAAATTCCTAAAGTGGAAAATTTGATTGAACTGGCCTCTGACTAGTTGTGCTCTCAGACAAGGCAAATACAAAACCTCTCTGGAAGAATGTGGGCAATAATATGAAAACAATAAAGGGCTAGAAATTATCAAAAAGAGATTAGGAAAAAAACCCAGAGATTGTAGGAGTGAAAAATGTAAGAAGTGAAATTAAAGGTTCAATGGACCAGTCAACTAGACTCAACAGAAGAGAAGCTGAGAGAACTGGGAGATCTGAAGACATTATCTAGAAACAACTAGAAAATATGAAAGCAACATCAAGAGACACTGAAGAGTCTGACCTGTGTGTAACCTGGGTCTCAGAAGATGATGAGGCATACTTGCTGACAGGCAACAGTCCCAGACAGAATGGGAAGAGCTCACATCTAGATAGGTCACAGTGAAACTGCAGAATTATTAGAAGACGAAGACACGGCGACATGAATGACTAGCTTCTCAATAGCAGCACTAGAGTTGAGAAAAGAGGAGAATGAGGTCTTCACTGTGTGAGAGAAAATAACTCAACTTGCTTGAAGTACATACTCAGTTCAACTATCATTCAAGAACAAGTCATTCAGATTACAACATGCCTTTCTAACACATGGTTGTTTTCTTAATCTTGGCACCATTAATATTTGGGGCCAGATTCTTTGTTGTGAGGGCTGCCCTGTGAACTGTAGGGTGTTCAGCAACATCCCAGATGCCTGTGGCCATCCCTGTACCCATTTGTGATACCAACCTCCCCCAAAAAAGTATCTCCAGACATTACCAAATATCTCCTGGGGGTGAATTCATCCCCACTGCTCTAGTGGATAAACTTTGGGCAGAAGGAAAATGGTTTCCATTTGGGTAGTTTCAAATGTAAGGAAGAATGCTGAGGAAAGACACAATGAACTGTGACCATGTAAACGAAAAGAAAAGTGGCTTATATGTGGATTCTTTTACACATGTAGAAATACTTAAAATGGGAAAGAGTGGCATATAAATTCGGAGTGGAGTTGACTGGATTTAAAGCATCTTAAGTCCTTGTGCTCTCCTGGAATTGCATGGAGATAGTTCGGTTATCAACTTGGCTAAGTATGCACGCTGAAAGTATGACCACAAAAAGAGTTAGTACATGGAGAACATAACTTCTCTACTGATAGCAGGGGAGAACTGGAGCAAGAATAAGAATGGCACGGAAAAGCTGCAAAAAATACATTCGAAATAAGTTAGCACACAAGAAATGCAAATGGGTTAAAATCTCCACGTAAATGACAAAATTCTCTCAGTAAAGGACAGATTATTAAACTGGATTAAATACAGCTATCTGTATTTACAAGTGACACACCTAAAACAAAAGCACAAAGAAAAGACAGTTAAATACTGACAAAGAAAGCTAGCCCAAGGTCATTAACATAGACATACCTATGTTAGTACTTTAAGACAATGTTATTAGGGATAGAGATTATTACGTGATGAATAAAGACTCAATTCAACAGTAATATGTAGACCTTTCCTACACTTGTATGTATCTTGTAGCAGTCTCAGAATATATTAAAACAAGAAGATATGAATCAACCTCCCCACCATAGTGTATGCTATTGAAAGTGATACATTTGATGTAAAATTAGTTAAGGCATGGTGGAAAAATAAAAGCCCAACCTACTGGATGTGTATAGAATGCAGAACTCGTGTGTGTGTATACAGATTTTAAAATACTTGACAACAAACTCATTTTTAAAAACATGGTTTAAAAAGAAATGATGAAATATTTAACGAAAGTTAATAAAACAGTGTTAATCACAACAGATGGAATCACCTAAAGTGGTACTTAAGGAATTCTGAAATCTGGAATTATTTGTTAGAGAAGAGAGGCTGAAAACTAATGAGCTTAACACATAAGAAGTTAGAAGAATAATTGCAAGAGCAGAATTTATGGAAGGGCACATGAAACATAAGAGACTCAGCAAATGCAAACAGGACTTTACTGGACAGACCTACCCGACAGCAGCGTGGGTCTGTCAGCTGAAGTGAAGGAAGTCCTGGCCCTCCTGCAGGTGCAGTGACGTCAGGTTGTCCTCAAATGCGCCCCCTGTGAGGTCCTGTCGGGGGAGCAGCAGATCTGGCTCAGTCAGGACCTTGCTCCCTGGGCTCCAAGAGGCCACTGCAAGCCTCCCGAGGCGGCTAGGTTTGGGGTGGCCCTTGTTCACCTTCAGGTGGACTTCTCTGAACTTCTGCTCCCCTTCTAACAGAGGAGGGGCCAAAGGAGACCAAGGTCAAAGGGTAGCAGCCATCACTGCTTGTACCCAAGTCTTACCTGGCTGTGGCATGCACTGAGTCCTCACAGGCTGGAAGCTGCCAGAAGTAGCAGCCTGTGCCCACATCTGTGTCCTCCCATGACCCCTGCCAACACAGCTCAGGGCCCAGCCACTCCGTTGATGGCCAACCCCTCAGCACCTGCTGCATGCATGGCCTTCCCCTAGCCGGCATGGACTCCCACAGTTGGGGTGTATTTGGAGGCCTGGCTGACCAAGAGCCATCATACATGGGAGTCAGGACTTAGCGGGCAGCACCCATGGTGCAGCTGCCTCAGACCATGGGAGCAGAAGCAGAAGGTGGTGACCTGTACCCTGTGGTCCAGCCTTGGCACCACAGATGCAGTACTGGGGCCTGGCGCTTTGCACATTTCTCACAGATGTTGGTCTCACAGTTGTTTAAAGGCAAAAAGATAGGCCAGATGTAGAAGGTATCCTCCAACACCCCTGTGGCCTGCCCCCATGCCAGCCACCTTGAACTGCCTCCTGCCCCAGAGGGCAGCAACTCCTCCCAGCTTGACCCGTAGTGTTGCAGTGGATGTGAAAAAAAGCTGGCTTAAAACAAGGGCATGGACAACTGTGGCCATGTGTCCTCACATCCACAATTGCGTGACCTGGGTCTTGTCCTAGGCCACATGGTCATCAAGCAGCTACATGGGGTTTGATGTGGCAGAGCCCAAGACCCCTGAGCCCCCCAGATGAGACCTGACACTCACCAGCTTCACACAGATGACAAATGGTGGCTGGGCTGCTCGGAAGTGCAGGATGGGGATGCGGGGCTTGGGCCTTTCCTGAAAGAGATGGCTGTCAGCCCAGTCCTGAGCTCCTTGGCTTGCAACAGGAGAGGATGCCCTCCTGGGTGTGCGTGGCCACAGCCATCTGCTCACATGGCTTGGTGCACACAGGAACCCAGGCTCAGGTGGCAGATGTGCCAGGGACATGGGCCACAGGCTGGTGAGGGCAGTACCCTTGTCTCCACTGACCCCTCCACCTCCTCCCATTCCCTGCAGCCACCTGCAAAACTGACCAGGATGGGCTGAACTTGAGGCCCAGACGCATGAAGAGCATGCGAGGGGTTTTCCCCAAGGGATGGGCTTTCCAGAGACTCCCAAGGAACCAGGAGGCTGCATGTGCCAGATGGGGCCTAGGTGGACTATCCCAGGGAGGCTCTGGGCAGCTGTCACTCAGCCAGGAGCAGTATGGGTGACCCTGTGGGTGACATGATACAGCCCCACACACCTGAGAGTCCTCGTAGCAGTAGAAGCCCTTCCTAATCTTGTTCTCATCGACATCACAGAATGCAACCACCTGGGAGTGAGCACAAGGAAAGCACAGGGCGGCAGCTCTCGGGGACGGTCAGGGGTTGGGGAAAGGACAGACCTACCTTGCACTGGCTGGCGGGAGTCAGGCTGCGGTACAGCCGGCGCCCCTGCTTGCCTGCGTTCCAAATGGTGAAGGTTGCCCAGCGGGACAGGGCCCACTCTTCCAAGAAGTGAACACGGTGTGCCCAGATAGTTGTCCTAAGTGGAGAAGGAGGTAATGAACAGCCTGGGACACTATTCCAGGCCCTCAAGGCCCTGGCAACTTGGGCTCACCCTACTGATGGGTGGATACTAGGCCTGGCTTGGGACCCTGAAGAAGACTGGCCACCCTGTGGTCAGGCTACCTACCATAGCTGGATGCAGCCACAAGCCACCAGTGGCTTTGTTTCCTGTGAAAAGCCCCGGGGGTCACAGGACATATCGTCTTATCTAGGCGAGGACCTGCTCTTCCTATGGATCCCAACAGGTACTCCCACTGGGGACAGGGCACTGCAGACCCCATGGCAGGGGTGCAACCAGCATATGTGGCACCTCCATTGAACGTGGTCAGATGCACAGGAAGGGCCTGCCTGCCTTTCAGACCCTGCATGAAGCCAGCACTGGACAATCTGGAGGGAAAAGGGAGCTTTCCAGGGGCACACACGCATGACTTGACCCACATCAGACTCACAGAGATGCCTATGCAAGGGCATTTGTGCCCCATGTCAGAAGATCATGTTGCTCATGCCTGAAGTCACTTGCAACCGCAGGTTCACCGGCAAAAGCAGCAGCCTTCCCTTCCCCAGAAATGGTCTCAGGTGTTCCTGCCCCTCCTGTGACAGGCACTCACCCCAGGGTCCTTCCTATGCCTGCTGCTACCCCCCTGACCTCTGCATGGGCCACATCCTCCCCATCTCTCCTGCCAGGCTCCACTCCCATTACCATCGACCACTGGCTTGGGGGCACCTCTCCTGGAAGCTATGCCATGGGCCACCTGAACCTGCCACAGAGGCCAAGCTTGGTAGGCATTCCAGACACCATATTTGTCAGCTGCTGTGATGTGGCCTTCTCATCCAGGATTCCTGCCACAATGACCCTGGTGCCTGGCAAACCCCACCCTGGCCGAGTCTGGGGTTGCTCTGTAAGCCATGTCTGTTGGGAGCCCCTACAGGGTGGGTCTGGAAAGCATCTGGCTGGCCATGGACATAGCTCTGGAGCTGGTGACAGTGTCCTTGGAGCACAGGTCCAGCAGCCTTGGTCCCAGTGTCTGCAGGCCTCGGTGGCTCAGCAGTTCCTCCCACCTCAGCCTCCCTCCCCCGCCGCAAACAGAGACCCTTAGTTACAGCATAGGGTGGCCTCAAGGCTCCCCAGGGAGTTGATAGAGGAATTATTCCCTCACCCTGGACCTGTCCAGTCCCTCCGTGGCTGCTGAGCATTTGATTTCTGAGAGAAACGCACAAGCCAGGCACACTTCAGCCCAAATAAAACACCACCCAGATCCAGGGCTACACACAGACCTGGCCACATTCAAGAAAATAAGTTTCTAAGAACAAAAGAATAGTGAGCCTCATGCAATTAGTTCTAACACATGGAAGAGATTCTTTGTGTGAGGAGGAGACTGGTAGCCTCAGATGACAGAAATGCTAACCTCTTTTCCTCTAAAGTTGAGAATGCAGGATGCAACTGTCCCAGAGGTGACCCCAAGGTGAGAAGGCAAAGGGCAGGTTTGGGGGGGTCAGCACAGACACGGGACATTCTGGGCAGAGGGGCCCAAGGAATACACGAGGCCAGCAAGGTGAAGCTGCAGGTGGAGTCGTGGGAAAGGGCTGTGGGGTCCTGGCTGGATGGTGCTGGTACCTGCCCAGACCCTGGATGATCCTGGTGGCCATCTGTCTGACTGCTGACCCCAGCCCCGGGGAACCCCCTGTCTGCAGCAGAAGCCCTCAGAGGAAATGGGACGGGGGAGCCATGTGGTCCCTCTGTCAGTTCAGGGGGCTCAGGCCTCCAAAGAAGTCCTTCCTGGAGGTCACCTTGTCCTCACCCAGACTCTGTGGCCCTCTTGAGAAGCTGTCTCTTCCCTACAGTCCCACAGGGCCACAGGGAGACACCTGTTCCAGTCACTGACTCCAAGGCAGCTCCTGAAATATGCACGTGGGCATGCATGTGCATTGAAAGTATAGCATGTATGTGTGCAGTATAGATGTATCATGTGTACACTGAGAGGTGTGCAGTGTAGCTGTGTGCAGTGTGCATGAGTCTGCAGTGTGCCTACATGTGCACATTTGTGTGTGTACATTCGTGTGTATGTGTGCTGTGCCTGCATGTGTGGAGTGTGTACATGTGTAGTGTGAGTGCATGCACATGAGCACATTCATGCAGGTGCAGGTGTGTACGTTGAGTTGGTGCATGTGTGTGCATATGTGTGTGCAACTGTGCAAGGACAGCTCTGGCAGAGAAATGACAGGACTCGGCCCTGAGATAAACAGTTGATTATGGGTTCTGGACTCTTGTCTGTGAAACCAAGGCTAGGCTTGTCGGGCATCTCTGCAGGGGACAAATTCAACCCTGCCTCACTCCACCCACATCAGTTGGGAGGGACTGTGGGTCTACATGTAAAAGGGAAACTGTCAAGGCTCCAGAAGAACTTGAGGTGGGCACAGAAAGCGCCCAGCCAGGACAACAGACTCTTGGCCCATTTGAGACAGACTGGGAGGTTTCCTCTGAGGAGGTACCTCTTCGACAGCCCTGGGCCTCCTGAGTATTCTTTGGCGGTCTCTGATCTGAACCTGTCAGCGCATTAGAAGAAGATAAAGTTTATAAGGAGTCATAATGAAGAAACATCCGTAGTTTGCATGTTTCTCTTCATTTTTATACTTATTTCAGTTCGTGTTAAATGAGGGAGAACAGGACTCTCGAGTACTGCAGCACCTCTCACGTAACCTGCTCCAAGAAAACTGCAACCTTGACCAAGGGCTGGGAGGCAGGCTAAGATGCCCTGGTTCCCCAGCCCACAAACCAGCAATACCAGACCTTTCTGGGAAAAAGCTGTGTGTCATGAACATATCACTGCACTAGGAATCCCAAGGGTCAGAAGAAGAGGTGGCTGGACAGGCTGCCAGCTGGAAGGGACAGGAGGACAGGACAGTGTGCAAATTCAGTCATCATCTCAGACAAAACAGAGCAGCTGTCACTGAGAACATTCACACCACAGTGTCCTTGGAGACACAACACCATGTGGGGGTGAAGACGTATACCCTAGATGGGAGAACACACGCACAGTGTCCTTGGGGACACCATGCACTATGAGAATGAGTAGCTTAACAACATGCATCAACACAGACCGATCTCACCTATGACATTCAGCAGAAAAGCAATGTCCAGGAAGAATAGGCAGCATGCTGCCGTGTACACATTTTAAGAGAGGTGAAGTCCATTTCTGGAGAAACACATTTAGCAGAAGTGTAAAAGGATGGGTGAAATTATATATACCAGAGCAGGAGGTTTCAGGCATGGGTAATTTTAAAATTTAAGTCTACATTCCTTTATGACTGCTAGTTTGTCTTATATATTTCACAGGAAAAATTGCTAACTGCCATAAATGCTGCCCATTCTCTATTTATAGTACAAAGGACATAGGCAGCACTCTCCAGTGAGGACTTTTTGAGAAAAAAATGTGAAGGAATTGACTCCTGAGCAGCCCGAGGTTATAATTAAGTCATTACCTAGGAGGTGTCACCACCTGCATCTCAACGGTGTTTAATCCAATACAGAAATTCACATTAGATCACTTCTTTCGTGTTGTGGGTGGCAAAGCTTCATGTTGCCAAAAAAATAATAGCTCTGAGTACAAGGCAGCTGTGTTCCACAAGACAGGATGCTGGTGGGGCACAGCCTCTGGCCCACTGCTGTTTCCTCCTAATGTGCTATACCGGCCACCCCAGGCTGAGGTGTGCTGTGTCACCATGCAAAGCGACTTGGGTCTTACAGCTGCAGGAAGAACCCTGTACTGTGTAACTCACTTTGCCCATCTCAAGACAGGGCACACACGTGGTACACCTGAAGGATGGCAGAAAAGCCTCAAATGCTATTGCATTTCATTGTCTGCCGAAGAGCTCACAGTGCTGAAAAGACCTGTCAGCCACCGTAGTGTTACCCCAAGTTTCCAGCTCCACTCACACATGGGGGAAAGGGGTAACCTCTTCAGGGAAACACTGGTCAGGCATCTAAAAATTTTAGGTTGAGGTGTAATTTGCACAGAGTGAAGTGCAGGGATCATAAGTGCACAGGTCAGTGGGTTATGACACATACCCATGTAACCCACACCCACATCAAGACACAGAGCATCTCCCACACCCCAGGAAGTGTCCCTGAACCTTCATTCCCAGATGACATCACAGCTCCAGCATCTGTCCTCATGGTCCAGGTTCTGCCAGTTGGAGAGCTTCATGGATGTGGAATCCATAGTAGGTACCTTTTTGTCTGTCTTCTTTCACTAACCACATTTTTTACATGGATCCATGTTCTTGCATGTACCAGTAGTTTATTTTCTTCTATTGCTGAGAGGATACCATTAATGCAAAATTGATCACTCATCTGCTGTGGACATGTGGGCTGTTCTCAGTTCTTGTTTCATTTCTCTTGAATGAATACAAAGAAGTGGAACTGATGGGTTATAAAGTAGGTATCAATTTGATTAATGATAAAAAGGCAAACAGTTTTCCAAAGAGGATGGACCTCATTTTACATCCCGGAGAACAATGTATGTGAGTTCTGGTAGTTTCACAACCTTGCTAACACTTGGAATTGCCAGAGATTAATTTTAGTAGTGTCATGCGATGGTTTTGATTTGTATTTCTCTGATACTAATAATGATGAACACTTCTTCATTTGCTTTTTGACCATTTATGTATCTTGCTTTGCGAAGTATCACATCCATTTAGGTAATCTGCCTATTTTTATTGGATTGTTTCTTTTTAATTATTGGGTTGTAGGTGTTTTTTACATATTCTCCACACTAGTTCTTTGTTAAATACATGGGTTATGAATACTTTCTCCCAGTCTGTGGTTTGCCTATTCACTTTCCTAGTGATGTCTTTTTATGAGCAAACATTTTCAATTTTGATGAAGTCCAATTTATCAGTTATTAAGTGGTTAATGATTCTGATGCCCTCTATGACAAATTTTTGCCAGTTCCAAAATCATGAAGACATTCCCTGATTTTTTTCTTCTAGATGCTTCATGGTTTTATCTGTTCTTCTAAGGTCCATCTTGAATTAATTTTCCTGTATGGTGTCAGATAGAAGTTGAGATTCATTTTTTTGTCCACATGGATGTCCAGTCATTTCACTTGTTGAAAATACTTTCCTTTTTTCATTGAATGGTCTTAGGGACTTTGTTGAAAAGTCGACTGAGTATGTGAGTGTGAGTGTATCTCTGGCTCCTCTGTTCTGTCTCACTGATGTGTCTGTTCACCTTCAAGCTACTGCCTTTTTCCTGACTGCTGTCACTTCAGAGTAAGTCTTAAAATTGGGCATGTGAGTCCTCAAATTTTGTTACTTTCAAGATTGCTTAGGCCACACAAATTTTAGAATCAGATTACCAATTTTTATAAGGAAGCCTGCTGGGACTTTTACTGGGATTGCGCAGAGTCTGGACGTCATCGTGGGGAGAACTGGCATGTTAATGAGTCTTCCGCCCACAGACTCCGTGTCTCTCTGTCTATATGTCATTTTTACTTTCTGTCAGCAATTTTTTTGTAGTTTTTAGTGTAGGGGAATACACGTACTTTGCTAAATTTACCCGTAGGTATTTTGGTTTTGGTGCCCTTGTACTTTTTTTTAAACTGCATTTTTCAATTGTTAATTGCTATTCTATACATATGATGTACACATATGTATAATATATATACACACAATATATATATAAGGCATATAGCTGCACTTATACCCTGGAAAACTTGCTACATTAATTGTTCGGCTGTCCTGTGAAACACAATCATGCCATCTACAAACGATGACAGTTTTATTTCCACTTTCTAATGTTTGTATTTTTTTCCTTTGTCTTATTGCACTGACCTCCAATAAAATGTTAAACAGAAGTAGTAAGAGCAGACGTCCATGCCTTGCTCCTGACCTCAGGGGAGCAAGTATCGAGTCATTGTCATCATCATTATTATTCTGAGTCGGAGTCTCATTCTGTTGCCCAGGCTAGAGTGCAGTGACATGATCACGGCTCACTGCAGCGTCAATCTCCTGGGCTCAGACAATCCTTCTGCCTCAGCCTCTTGAGTAGCTAGGACTAAAGGCTCACACCACCATGCCTGGCTAATATATTAATTTTTTTTTGATAGCTGGTCTTTAACTCCTGGGCTCAAGTGATCTTCCCACCTCATCCTCCCAAATCGATGGAATTACAGGCATGAGTCACCACACCTGGCTGAGTCTTTCATTATCAAGTATGAGCTCAGTTGTAGGTTTTTGGAGAGATTATCAGATTGAGAAAGTTCCCTTCTATTTCTAGTTTGCTACACTTTTAAAAAAATCATGAACAGGCATTACATTTTAGCAAATACTTTTTCTTTGACTATTGGGTTGAGTATATAATATTTTTCCTCTGTTCTGTTAATGTAGTAAACCGTATGAATTGATTTTTGAATGTTAAATCAGACTTGTATTTATGTATTATCCTTTCATATATAGTATTGCTGAACTGCTAGTATTTTGCTAGTATTTTGTAAAAGATCTTCACATCTATTTACATGAGAGACACCAGTCTATAATTTTATTTTCTTGTAATGTTCTTGCAGCCTTTTGCTGTCAGGGTCGTGCTGTTCTTGTGAAGTGAGCTAGGAGTTCCTGCCCGGCCCAGTAGGTCTCTCTTTTCCTCTACTTCCTGGGATAATTTACATAGGTACTATTTCTTTCTTAAGTCTCTGACAGAATACGTCAATTAAGCCTTTGTGGAAATTAAAGACTTTGTGGAAAGTCTTTAATTTACAAATTTAACTTTTAATTATTTATTCTTTAAACACCCATAGACTCTAGTGATACTCCCTTTTCATTCCCAAAAGGATATTGGTAATTCTGTATTTATTTATTTATTTATTTTTGAGTTGGAGTCTCGCTCTGTCGCCCAGACTGGAGTGCAGTGGCCGCTCCCGGCCACCACAGCCTCAACCTGCTGGGCTCCGGCGATCCTTCCACCTCAGCCTTCCGAATAGCCGGAATTACAGGCGCGTGCTACCACACCCGGCTAATTTTTTTATTTATTTATTGTAGAGGTGAGATCTTGCCTGCCCAGGCGGGTCTCGAACCCACGGGCTCAGGCAATCCACTCACCTCAGCCTCCCAAAGGCGAGGGATTACAGGCTGAGCCACCGAGCCCGGCTAATTCTGTATTTTTAAAATAATTAGTCTTATTAGAGGCTTGTCAATCTTATTTTCTTTCAATCAATTATTGGTTTTGTAGATCTTCTTTATTAGTTTTCCATATTCAATGTCATCATCTTTTACTTTTATGCCTTTTATTTACTTGACGTTTACTTTGCTGTTGCTTTAGTAACTTTTTAAGGTAGACACTTAGGTAATTGCTTAGTTTTCTCTTTTGTAATATAAGCCATTAGAGCCTTAGAATTATACTGCAAACTGTTAACTCAGTCCACAAATTTTGACATACTGTTTTTATTTTAATTATTTTCTAACTTCCTTTGTGATTTTTTCCCCCTTGGCTACTTAATTTCTAAGTATTTTGGATTTTCAAGATGTCTTAATGATTTCTCATTTAATTCTGTGTGGTTGCTAAATATTAAAAGCTTGTGTCCCTCCCTCCATATTCATATGTTGAATCCTAACCCCTAAGTGATGGTATTAGGATGTGGGACCTTTGGTAGGTGATTAGGAATTAGTACCCTTAAAAAAGAGACCCCTGGAGACTCTTCTGCCCCTTCCACAGCCATCTGTGAACCAGGAAGCAGCCCTCACCAGACACTGAATCTGTTAGTGCCTTGAGCTTGGACGTGCAGCCTCCAGAACTGTGAGCAATGAATTTCCATTCCATATATGCCCCCTAGTCTATGGTGCTCCATCACAGTAGCCTGATCAGACTAAGACAGTGGTCATAAAACACTCTGTACGATTTCAACCATTTAAAATTTAAGACTTGTCCTATGGTCCAAAATGTTGCATATCTTAGACTTGAGAAGGATGTGTATTCTGCAGTTGAGGGTAGTGTTCAGTAAATAACATTAGATCAAGTTGGCTGACAGTGCTGTTCAAATCTTTTCTTTTTCTTTTTTTTTTTTTTTGAGTTGGAATCTCACTCTGCTGCCCAGGCTAGAGTGCAGTGGCACACTCCTAGCCACCGCAGCCTTGACCTGCTGGGCTCAGGCAATCCTTCTGTCTCAGCCTTCCAAGTAGCTAGAACCACAGGCATGTGCCACCATGCCTGGCTAATTTTTTGATTTATTGTAGAGATGAGGTTTCGCCAAGTTGCCCAGGCCGGTCTTGAACCCGCGGGCTCAGGCAATCCTTTCACTTCAGTCTTTCAAAGTGCTGAGATTATAGGCATGAGCCACCATGCCCGGCCTCAAATCTTTATCACACAGATGCTTTCCTTACTTCTATCACTGAGAAAGAAGTATTAAAATCTCCAACTGCAATTTTCTTTTTCTTTTTTTTGAGTTGGAGTCTCACTCGGTTGCCCAGACTGGAGCGCAGTGGCCGCTCCCGGCCACCACAGCCTCAACCTTCTGGGCTCCGGTGATCCTTCCACCTCAGCCTTCCAAGTAGCCGGAATTACAGGCACACGCTACCACGCCCGGCTAATTTTTTAAAAATTTATTATAGAGATGAGGTCTCACCTGCCCAGGATTTGTCTATTACTCCTTAATCTCTATCAGTTTTTGCTTCATGTATTTTAAAACTGTTATTATGGACATACACATTTAAGACTATATATTATGTCTTCTGATTAAATGACCTTTTTCCCCAGGTATGTAAATCAACCAGTATTGAGCCAGGGTCATAACAATAAACTCTCCAACAAGGATGCTCCTTTAAAGCTATCCTGTTGAGTAGCAAATATCTGTCTGGGAACGGGGAAACACCCCATATCAACAGGGTACCTGAATGAAACGCAATTGTATACCTAACCCTTAACTGTACCCCACAACTTCACATTAAAAAAAAATAAAATAAAATAATACCTCAACCAAAAAAAAAAAAAAAAGCTATCCTGTTGAAATTGAGGTTTAATAAAAGGCAAGAGAAAATACAAAGCCAAGTTCTTTTGCTTACATCTATAAACAGGCCAGGTGTGGTAGCTCATGCCTGAAATCTGAGCACTTTGGGTGGCTGAGGCAGAAGGATCCCTTAAAGCCAGGAGTTCAAAACCAGCCTGGGCAACATAGCAAAACCCTGTCTCTACAAAAAAAAAATTTTTTTTAATTAGCTGGGCATTGTGGTGTACACCTATAAACCCAGCTAACCAAGAGACTGAGGCAGGAGGATTGATCGCTTGAGCTCAGTAGTTCAAGGCAGTGGTGAGCTATGATGCACTTCAGCCTGGGTAACAGAGCAAGACCCTGTCTCTAAACAACAGCAACAACACATTTGTAAATAAAGAAGCACTAGCACATGTGAGAGAATTCAAGGACACTGAATAGCACAGAGTTCAATAACATGGAGACAGTTCAAGAACATGGACACTGTGTTCTGGGACCCCACACCCATAAACACCCCCCACTACAATGCTGGACTTCATGTCCTCACTGTGATGGTGGACGTTAGACCTCTCAGGACAGATGATTCCCATCCGAGGGGGCACAACCTTGCAGTGAGTCTCAATCCTGTCCAGGGCAAGGACAGAGTCAAATGAGGTTTTTTTATTCTTTCCATTGCCAAATTCTAACTTTTAATGTGATTTACTCTCCAAAGTGACTGGGAGACAAAGAAGGAAAATATCAAAGTATTTTAAGACCCTGTAAAGCTGTCTAGGGAACTCTGGCATCTTTTAAACCAATTACCTGCTCTGTTTGAAGTCCATCACCACCATACCTAAAACTCCATCTACATATCAAAAAATTCTGCTCTTATATCTTCCTCAAGCTGTTCATTTCCATTACTGCTTTCAAGTTTTCTTTAGATAACTATGCTAACTAGTTGCCAGTCAGAAAATCTTTGAATCCACCTACAGCCAGCATGCCCCCCACCCCGCTTGGAATGCCCACCTCCCTAGGCTGAACCAATGTAAATCTCACATGTATTGATTTATGGTTCCTTATAACTTTTGGCCTCCTAAATTGGATGTAGCCAAGCTACCACTCAACCACAGTGGGCACATGTTTTCAGGACATCCTGGGGACATATGCTGTAGGTCTAGGTCCTCAAATTGGCCAGAGTAAACCATCCTAAGATATTTTACAGAGTTTGGCATCTTTTCATCAACACATCTGAACTTCCAGAGACACCAAAGCATGACTGTGGGTCAAAATCTTCAGAGCTGGAGGAGCCCCTAAGGTGACTTTCTCAAGTAGTACGACAGGCGAGTACCAAGGAGTGCATGGAACAGTGAAGGTGGGCTGACTCTCTCTTACACACACAGTCCAACTAAGAAATTACAGATACACTCCTCTCCTTTCTTTCACCCTAATGGTCCTTCCCTGCCCTGGCCCTGCCAGCTGTGAGGCGTTCCTAGTGACTAGAAAGTCAGGGTCAGGCCTATGAGGGCCCTGCCAGGCAGAGAAGAGGGATGGGGGAATCTACCAGGTCTCCTGAGCCCACCATTGCTCATTCGCCTTTCTTGCTGCGAAGCCCAAATGGAGAATGTGGCTCAGCCTCTCTGTCCACAGCAGCTCCTCCATCTATGGGGAGGATGCTCCAGGCCCACTGCCCCATCGGCAGGTGCACATTCATCTAACCTCACTAACAAAAAGGAAGGGTATTCAGCTGTCATCCTGTGCTTCCCAGCCCCTTCGGGAAATGCCCTTTCTCCAAGAACACCAGTGTGTCTGTACCCTCATGCACCACTATTTGCATCTTCCCACCAGGCTGGGGCTCCAGGCAGAGCCCTGACCTGAGCACTAGAGCCTACCCCACCAGCCAGGCCTTGGCCACGCAGGGGCATCCCCCTCACTGGGGGCCCACCCATGCCCCCAGCTCACCCATGCTCCTGGGCCTCACACACCTCTGGGCCCTGCCCACGCTTCATGATTCTGCATCCCCTCCGGTTCCCCTCCCCCTACTCCCCTCAGTTACACCCCTTGCCCTGATCCACTCATACCCCCAGGCCTCCCATACCCCCATCCCCTCCCCACACTTCAGTCCCATGCGTTTTGCAGCCCATGGGGCTTACTTACTCGAGGACAGAGTGTGTGGCCGCAAGTGGGTGGTAACGGTAGAGGAGGAGGCTCTGGTCCACACGGACAACCCTGCCGCCCTTCCTGAGGTGCTGGTAGAAGAAAAGCAGGTCCTCCGGCACGCCCTGCAGCAAGAAAGGATGCTGGTGCTGTGTTCACCACATAGACATGTGCATGTTCCAGCTGGCACACATGTGAATCCAACATCAGAAGTGGGAAAGGCTTCTGCTGCTGAGAAACCAGTGAGCAGCTCAGCAGGGATGTCAGGTGGTGGCCACAAGATGCCAGCACCTGATTTCAACAGGTGGGAAAATGAACCCTAGGACATGCCACAAGGAAGGAGTGTGGAGGACGGGCTAGAGCCAGGTTGTGCAGTCTTGGCGCTGCCCGAAATTCCACTGTGTGGGGCAAAAAAGGTCTCAGAGTGAAAGGGGATGGGGTGGGTCAGGGTCCCCACAGCCTGAGGGTCCTGGACAGCTGGTCTTCCCTTCCATGGTTTCTGCCAGCGCCAGGCCATGGACCTGACTAGGGCTGGTGGGGGTCCTAGGTGGAAAGGGTGTTCTGCTGGCAGCTGGTGCCCTGTCCTGTGGCCAAAGGCTTGAGGGTCCCAGTGTCCACTATGGACACAGGACAGTGGTGCAAGGTGAGGGTTCAGGGGTAGATGTGCTGGCAGGGGAGCCCTGTAGTGGTAGAGAAGCAACAGGGGAGGGAAAAAGTGACAGGGGAGAGGACAAGCACAAAGGAGTGTCAAGGGAGAGCAGCCCGGGCCCTGTGTGACCCCTGCTCATTTGTCCAAGCTCGAAAACCCAAACCTCAGCCCATCAGATTGATCCACTGAGTTGATGTTACTCCTGAAGTCAGCCCTTTCTCATACACAACTTTATGGGGTTGGGTTTTGTTTTGTTTTGTTTTTGAGGAGGAGTCTCACTGTCACCCAGGCTGGAGGCCAGTGGCACGCTGCTCACGGCCACCACAGCATTGACCTGCAAGGCTCAGGTGATCCTTCTGTCTTAGCCTTCCAAGTAGCTGGAACTACAGGCACGTGCAACCATGCCTGGCTAAGTTTTTGATTTATTATAGAGACAGGGTCTTGGCAAGTTGGCTAGGTTGGTCTCGAACCCCTGGGCTCAGGACATCCTCTCGCCTCCACCTCCCAAAGTGCTGGGATTATAGGCATGAACCACTGTGCCCAGCTACAACTTTATGTATTAATGACCCTTAATACAAAAACTCACAGGTTCCGTCACTGTCTAATTCATGGTGTGAAAAAGTTGTGAACAGCCCCATTTCCAACTAGGCAATGATGAAGTAAATCAGAACAGTTGATTGATGGATTGGTGTGCAGCAACTGAAACCACTCTTGCAAAGACCATGACATGAAAAGATTTCTAACAAGATGCCAACTTAAAAAACAGGTGTCAAAATCATGTTTACAGCTCTGCTGTAACAAAATAAAGATGAGAACAACAAAATAAAGACGAGAATCATGAGAATCACATACAGAAGCTCAGAGCTATGCAAGTACCAGGTTCACAGGTAACTTAGGGTCGAGACATCCATGGTGTGCTGGTGAACATACTTCATCACACAGGTAATTTAGGTATTTTTCCGAATTTTCTTGTTTTCAAAGACACATTCAAAGAGTATGTTGGAGTTTGGCACATATGACAGGTTTACAAAGAGAGAAAAAGAGTGTCTTTTCTTCTCCTGACCAGGAAGAACCTAACCCTTGGGGGTTTTATTTTCTGGCAAAAAAAAAAAGTGAGAATTCAGGAAAAGGAGGTGCCTGGGTGGTGCCTCTGCCCCCACGAGGAGGGGGACTGCAAGGGGCCTGGAACTTTGTCCTCATTTGTCCCTCAGGCTCTTCCCAGCCAGAACTCCACACAGGCACCTGCTCAGGAGGGCCTGGAAGTGGTGGGTGTCCCCCAACTAGCTGCAGGAGACAAAGAGGTGTTACAGCTTATGAAGGAGTCAGGGCAGACTCGGGGGTAACCGAGGAAACCAAAATCTTTCCACACATCCTCCGAAACATGACACATCAGCATTAATGGATATGATCACAGGACCACCAGCAAGGAGAATGCTGCCTCTCAAGCTGTGGCGGCCTTTGGGGTGGGAGACGCCAGAGACTGCCTGAAGGAGAAGAGGAACCTGAGCTACAATCACTCCCAGGGAGGGTGGGTCGGAGGCTCAGATCCTGTGAGACAGTGGCCCCTTCCTCAACACCAACATGCAGGAAGGACTGCACGTCACTGTGCAGTGACAGAAGGGGGCGATCTTGAGCTAGAAATCAGGTCATCCAATTCTTCACAGAATGTGCAGACATGAAGAGTTTTCATCTGCACAAAACCAGCAAGAGAAGAAAATCGAAAACAGAAACCAAACACTTCCATGGATAAAAATGCAACCTCCCCCACCCCAACAACAATGACAAAAAAACTCCTCAAATCACGACAAAGAAAAACCCTGTAAATAGCCCTCCAAGATAAATTACACACTCTCAGTAAGAGCCTGAGGACATAGGGGTGGGCGGGGGAGGTAGTAAATCCATACTGAATCACAAATTTGATGACTAAGTATAAAACTGGACCACAAAAAGGAGGGTAGATATAAAAAGAGAACTGAAGAAAGTAAATTAGTGCTTGGCTAGGGCTGTGGGCTCAGAGTGGGTGGGTGGATGAGGTGTGACTGTTCATGGGTGCAGGATTCATTTTGGAGTGATGAAAACATTCTAACATCAGATTGTTGTTATAATTAAACATCCCTATGAATCTGCCAAAATACATTAAGTTGTACACTTGAATAGATGAATTCTATCATATATGAATAAAGCTCTTAAATAAAACTGGATTTATTAACTCAAAAAAATGAAAGAAAGACAAAATTATATGAGAAATGAAGATGAAATTACAAGATCCTCAATAGAAAATAGGTTTTAATTTAAAAAATTAGTAAGGAACACTGAAGAAAGGAAGGAAAATAACCAAGAAAATGAAAATTATTTATTGAAAGAAGTAAAAAGGGTTAGAGAGAAAGTCATTGAAATGGAAGACTAAGAAAATCTAACCAAGGTAGAATTAGAATCTTTGAAACAAAAAGCAAGACAATGTAACATAGCTAATCTTTAAGACTACAAGCCAAGAAAAATGTTCAGAAGTAAAAGCAGATCTGGTTCTATAGACTGAGGATCCCTATGATATCAACTTTAGGACACATGTTAGTGAAACCAATAGGCTTTAACAATAAAAAGTAATTCCAGAGTCTCCAGGCATAGAAGTCATATAACTCAAACACTCCAATGAGCACCAGGCTTCTAAAGAGCAGGACTTTCTAGACATTCAAGGAAAACATGTATGAACCTAGGGTTTCCTCTACAACCAAGTTCTCTCTCAAGGCCCAGGGCTCTGGAAACAAAGCTCTAGCTATGCATGCTCTTGAGGACTACCGCAGCCTCATCTGGTCACAGGACAACTGCACAGCCTTTAGCAGAAGCTGTGATGACCAATGCTGAGGGTATATAATTGTGAGTCAAAGACACAGAGTTGGGGCAAGTGTGGAAGACTAATATGTGAATGTATACCACTTGACAAAGTAGAAACAATGCAGCAAAAAACGAGAGGAGAAGAGAAAGGAAAGAAAAAGAGGAAAGCAACAATCTCATTGATTGTTGTAGGCAATAAATGTGAGTAAAAGCTCCATGGGACTAAGGGTATTTAGGAAAGGGTTAAGTACAGAGATAACCACTAGAACAAAACACAAATCTTCTTCAATGCCCAGAGAAATAAAAAAACTACAGAAGCAGGTGGTGACTTCTGGCTTTCATTGGCTGAGCAGCTGACACCCTCCTGGTAACACTCGGGAGCTCTATACACGATGACCCAGGAAACCAGGACCTACGGCAGGAAAGACAAGGAAGCAGGCACAGACAAGGCAGGGATAGAAGCCCAAAGTTCTACTGCTCTGAAGGGCCTCAGGGCAGAACCTGGGACAAGCAGAGCAACTGGAGGTGAGGGTGATCCCAGCACATAGAGACCAAAAAAGGGAGAGAACAGTCACAAAGTGAATATCTGACAAGGAACAGCAACGACTCAGAACTGAGAAGACAGCTCTTAAAAATGGGCCACGGCTGGGCTCGGTGGCTCAGCCTGTAATGCCTGCACTTTGGGAGGCTGAGGTGAATGGATTGCCTGAGCCCACGGGTTCAAGACCTACCTGGGAAACTTGGCGAAACCTCATCTCTACAATAAATCAACAATTAGCTGGTCATGGTAGTGCACGCCTGTAGTTCCAGCTCCTTGGAAGGCTGAGGTGGAAGGATTGCCGAAACCCAGCAGGTTGAGGCTGCGGTGGCCGGGAGTGTGCCACTGCACTCCACTCTGGGCGACAGAGTGAGACGCCAACTCAAAAAAAAAAAAAAAAGAAAGAAAGAAAGATGGACAACACCCATGGCAGCACTTGCCCACAGTGACAGGAGCAGTGGAGAGTGTTAAAGGTACTACCCTGTGGAGAGTGGCTCCCAAACTGAACATGCCCTATCCTCACATGCCAGTCCAGTCTTAGGAACTGTCTAAAAGTGTGCTGGTTTCTGAGCAATGATGATGAGTCTTCTCCAGGCCAGACCTGCCCTTATCAACCTTTTTTAACATCTTGTTTTAAGGGCCTATGATGGCTGCCCACAAGGCACATGCCTACCAGTGCTGGGGCTGTCCTGTGCCACTTCGCCCACCTCTACCTCTCAGACCCACCTCCAGCCCTCCCACTCACTCCGCCTCTGCAGATGCGAAAATGGACACATTTCCCCAGTTAAACATCTGCCATCTTGCAAGGGCCAGCCTATGGCCTCTGTCTTTACAACCTGTTGACCCTGGTTCATTCTCCAAGTCTTGATGCCATCGTGGTCAGCACCATCCATCGCTGCCTCGACTTCCCTTGGTGGTTTGTCATTTGTCCTCTCCACAGGGTGAGAACCACAGTTGCTCCACCCAGAAAGGGGCTTGGTTCATCCCTGAGGCCCAAGATATTAGTTGAGGGTCAGCCCTGCGCTGGGTTCATGGCCCTCTGTGCTGTGCTTGAGGTACACTCCATAGCTAATTCCTCAGAGCCACTCGTTTCTTTGGGGAGCACATGGCAGGAGCCATGGAAACACTTTATGTCCTCACCTTGGTGGCAGACATTGTGGCCCCAAATCCCTCACTTGCTCCAGCCACAGCTCCATCACCACCCCAATCCCTGGTCTTTTAGTCCCTAATCCCTAGTGCCTGATCCTCAGTCCCTGGTCCCTGGCACCTAGCCCCTGGTCCCCAGTACAACAGGAGGGATGGGTTTTATTTTCTTTCAGGAGCTTCTTTGCCAGGCAGAGTCAGCACAAGCCAGAAGGCCTGAAACACTCCCCGATCCTGGGACATGTAAGATTCAAAGTCAGCACTTTCCATGGGACGACCTCCGTGGACTGCTGCCCACACTATTTTCTACAGAAGAATATGAACAGCAGAGTCTTGGATTCTCCACACCTCTTGGCAGCACCTGGTCAGAGGTGTGGAGACTCGCTGCGAGTACCGCCTTACCCACTGCACTGCTGGTGTCCCAGAGATCAATTATGGGGACCTGAGGGCGAGGGACCACCCCACCTGGGAAAACACAAACCTGCACCATTTCTCCTGCCAACACCAAGGTCCCTAAGGTTGTGGGGTCCCTGGGTGGGGTGGTAACTGCACACATGAGCTCTCTCCTCTCATGTGAATTTGGGGGAAACAGGAACAAAGGCATCATAGTGTCTGATACCCTAAAATGGTGTCAATGTAATTTCCATTAAAATGGTCCCTGCTGTGAGAGGACAGGGAGGCTCAGTGGCTGGCTCTGTGTCATGAGGGTGGTGGTTGGTGTGGCCTGGCCAAACAGGGGAGCACAGCCTATCTGCTCCTGAAGCTTCTGTCTCAGGAACATGCTGCTGGTGGCAGCCTGGTAGGGCAGGGGCTGAGCTTAGTGCCAACTAGTAGCTGATGTCCTGGTACAGACAGCTGCAGGCCAGTCTCCTGGTTTACAAACAGGGCAATGCCACTCTCTGAAGGGTGCAGGTGCTGAGGCCAGGTGGGACACTGGGAGTTGACCTGAGGGCAGTCATGAATGTGGTTTGCTTGTCTCGCTTTGGGAGAGTTTCCAGGACAGAGTTGGATGACCTGTGGCAGGGCCACCTTTGGGGTCACGGTGGCCATGAGGGGCTGTGCTGGCCAGGGTACAATGGGGTAGGAGCAGTGGGGAAACCGGCCTCTTACTCTCAATGGAGGTGGTAGGGAGAAAGCAGGAGGGGGGGTTACGGGGAATGGGGATAGTAGGAACGGTGGCAGGCCAGTCCCATGCCAAGGGCCCATGTGGCATTGTGAAGCTGGTAGACTGCTCACCCGCACTGTCCAGATGAGGAAGCCAAGGCTCAAAGCACGGAAAACGGCCCTGTGGAGGTAGAGGCTGGACCTGAGTCATGGCTGCTCCCTTGTCTAGCCAGGGGTCTGCAGACCTCCAGGAATGCTGTGCTCAAACCCCCTACCTCTGTGTCCAGGCTCCCTGCAGTGATGCCCCAGTCCAGAGCTTGTTGTCCCCGCAGGTAAGACGAAGAGGAAGGAGTCAGCCAGTATAGACACCAACACCCATGGGTGCACTCCACTGGGGGTGGGGGGAAGCTCCTCTCCTCCCTCTGTTATCCCAGGGACGGCCCAGCCAGTATCGTCAACACCCTGTACTTTCCCACGCATAGCTTCTAAACCAGGATTAGGTCATCTGGAACCCAAGGCCAGGGAGACCGTCTCAGAGCAGGTGTGGACCAGGTACAGGTGCCCTGGGCATCCACAACACTCATACAGAAATCCCCTGCTGTTAGCAACACGACCTCACGCTTGTGAGTGCCAGTAGAAAAGGCTGGGAGACCTGCATAAAGGGAATTTCCTGAATTCCGGGAGCCCAGGGTAGATGTGGGGTGTGCGGAAACCCACAGTGGACAGCCTCCCTGGCCCACAGAGGACCCAATTCCCACCTCTTGGCACTTACCTGGCCTCCCTCATCAAAGGGGCCCACGTGGGAGAACCATGCTCGAGAGCAGAACCAGGTAGGCATGACCACCGTGGGGCCATGAGAGGTGAACACCTAGACACAACAGATGCCAACAGATTAGCAGGAAATACAGCTCTCAAACAACCTACAGTTTAGTTTCATAAAGGGTCATTCAAAAAGTGACTGATGCATCTGCATGTCTCTTCTCCATAAGGTCAAGGGTTCGAGGGGCTTTACAATGGGACTAAAGGTGTCTGGCCTCTGTGGTTGGCAGATAAGGGGCGGGGCCCACAGGAAATCAGAGGCTAGCCCAACCCCACCTGCAGGTCACCAGCCTTGTGCCCACATTCTCGGCTGTGTTTAATAGAAAGGAGTCCCCTCTGCTTTTGACAATGGTGAAGCTTTATATAAAAACCAAAAATAAACATGTTGCTTTTAATCACGAGAAGAAAAGCCTGAAATAGCTTACAAGGATGATAACTGGATGACCTGGATGAAATACACAAATTCTTAGAAAGACATAAACGATCAGAACTGACTCAAGAAGAAATAGAAAATCTGAATACAACTCTAACAAGTAAGAGATTTAAAGAGTAGTCAAGAACCTTCCCACTACCAGGCATAGTGGCTCACACCTGTAATCCCAGCACTTAGGGAGGCAGAGGCAGGAGGATTGCTTGAGTCTAGGAGTTCAAGACCAGCCTGCGCAACACAGACCCTGCCTCTACAAAAAAAGAAAATACATTTTATATATAAGGTGTGGTGGTGCATGCCTCAAGTCCCAGCTACTCGGAGGGCTGACACAAGAGGATTGCTTGAGTCCAGGAGTTGGAGGCTGTGGTGAGCCCTGATCATGCCACTGCACTTCAGCCTAGGCAACAGAGTGAGACTCTGACTCAAAACAAAAGAAAAGAAAAAGAAAAATCTTTTCACAGAGAAAAGTACAGAAGTAGATGGCTTCCCTGGTGAATTTTCCCAAGCATTTAAAGAATTATCATCAATTCTTCAGAAACTCTTACAAAAAATAGAAGAGGAGGGAGCGCTTCCTAACTCATCAGCATTCCTCTCTTCAATGTGGATGCAAAATCTTCAACAATAAGAATCTAGTAAAGATTTCTAAGTCCACCACAGAAAAAGGATCACACACCATATCTCAGGTTATAAGGATAGATGGAGTAGTAGATGAAAATCAATGTGATACACCAGATTAACAGAATAAAGGACATAAATTACATGATCTCAATACATTTAGAAAAAGCATTTGACAAAAGCAAACAACACCTTTTCATGATAAATCTATTCAACCTAGCAATAAGAGGGAACTCTCTTAAACCAATAAAGGTCATTTACAAAAAATCCACAGCTAAGTCATACTTAAAATAGTAAAATACTGAATGCTTTCCCGTTAAGGCCAGAAAAGGAGTAAGAATATCTGTTCTCATAAACCACTTTTATTCAACATTGTGCTGGAAATTCTAGCCAGAGCAATTAAGCAAGAAAAAGAAATAAAAGCTATCCTTGTTGGAAAGGAAGAAATAACACTGTCTGTGTTTCCAGGTGGCATGATCCTATGAGTAGAAAACCCTAAGGATTACACGTGTACACACACACACACACACACACACACACACACACACACACACACACTGCACTAACAAATGAGTTCATCAAGGTTGTAGGATATGAGATCCATACAAAAAATTCAATTGTATTTCTTTCTTTCTTTCTTTCTTTTTTTGAGTTAGAGTCTCACTCTGTCACCCAAGTTGAAGTGCAGTGGCACGCTGATGGCCACCCCAGCATCGACCTGCTGGGTTCAAGCAATCCTTCCGCCTCAGCCTTCCAAGTGGCTGGAACTACAGGCGTGCGCTACCAAGCCCGGCTAATTTTTCAATTTATTGTAGCAGTGAGGTCTTGCCAAGTTGCCCAGGCTGTTCCGAACCTGTGGGCTCAGGCAATCCGCCCACCTCAGCCTCCCAAAGTGCTGAGATTACAAGCTTGTGCCACCGTACCCGGCCTTCAATTATATTTCTATATGCTAGCAATGAATCATCCAAAAATGAAATTAAGAAAACACTTCCATTTAAAACAGCATAAAAATAGGGATACATTTAACAAAAGAAAGAAGTGAGAGTTTATGAGGCAATCCTCTCGCCTCAGTCTCCCAAAGTGCTGGGATTACAGGCAGTTCTATCACACCTTTTAATGTCATTTACTGTTAAAAGAGAAAATCCTATGTTTTCTCTGAGGTGTGTCCAGCACTGGTGAGCTGCAAGCTGGCCCCAAGGTAAGGGCTGTGTCATAGCCTCATGGCAGCTGTCTCTGTCCCAAGTGCCCCCTCTCACCCCAGGACCCTACCAGCATGTAGAACAGGACACCAGCCTGACTGTGTCCTCATGCTCCCATCCTTCTCATTGTTGAACCTGTCCTGGGGCAGGGAGATTGAGAGAGGTTGGGGCCCATCCTGATGGGTCTCTGACAGCTGCTGAGCAGGGATGCCATGGAGGTCCTGGAAGACAGAGGTATCACAAGGCCCTACGTGCATCCGCCACTAAAACTCTCAGCAACATCTGGCAATTCATGGTGTGAAGCCTGAACTTAGGATGCTTTAGAAAAAAACTACCCTTCCTCTGGCTCATGGGGTTGGTTTAAGGCACTCCCTGCAGTGATCACAGATAAACTCTGTCCTTTAACTTCAATGTCTAGTGTGCCAAGCCCCAGCATCTAGTGGGGTGGGCAGGGGCACTACCTGGCACCTAGAGATGCCTCTCACCCACCCTCCTGCCTGTGCTGCCCTCACAGGCTCAGGGTACATGGTCCACCTGGAACAGATAATCTCTTACATCCTCTGGGCTCACCCGATGGCACCAGGACACCTAGTCCACATGTGTGAGGTTCCTACTGCCAGTGATACCCAGAGACATCCGTGCAGGGCTCCTTCCCCACAAGGGGATCCCAGAGAGGCAGATTCCCTGGAGTCCCTGCCTTCCCTCTGCCCTAGCACCAGGCCCAGCTGGGCTCTGATCCTGACCTTAATCTTAACCCCAGGAAGGATGCAGTAGGAGGGGAGTATCCCTAGGAGCCCCAGACACCTGTGATCTACCCAGGCACAGGCAGAGCTTCCTCCCGTAAGGGCATGAGAGTGACCCACCACACACACACCCACACTGACAAGCACGCACACACACATACACAGCATACACACACACAACACACGCACACCACACAGAGACACACCACAAATACAAACTCAAGCATACCACACATGCATACCACACATATCACATACATACACACAAACATGTTACATACATATCATGTGTATATAAGCATACATATTAACACAAGTACATACACACACACAGCACATGCACACCATACACATAAACATTAACACATATTCCACACACCTCACAAATACCACACACCAACACATACAACACAAAGACACACTATACATAAACACACTACACAAATATATACACCACAGACACAAACACATCAACACACATACCACATGCATGCACACACCACACACACATAAAACACATACCATACAAATACGCATAAACACACCGCCCCCATATATATAAATACACCATACATACGCACACACAGCAACATGAAGATTTGGTGCTGTTTAACAACAGGCACACCTGTGTTTTCACTATTTCATGCTCTTCTTGAGGACATTGGTGCCTTGTGGCCTCCCAGGCCCAGAAGGGCTCTGCCAAGTACTTGGCACAGGGGCACCCCTGGACGGGTCTGACTCCCTTGCAGTTCCTACTCTTGCTCCGTTCACACTGTGATTCTCCCAGAGGTCAAGAAAAGCTGTAAGTTGCAGACCCTGGGCCACGACAGTTTGGGCATGGCAGGCAGGTGGGTCACGTAGGTCCTGTGGCAGGCAGGTGGGTGGTGTGGGCACTCCCTCACCCAGGTGCCTGGTCCCTTGTGTTATGGGAGCACCACCGCATGGGTGGGAGCCCTGTCCTGTGTCCTCTCTGAACCACAGAGCAGATCTTGACTCAATTCCCCTTCCACAGAGTGGGCGAAAGCACCTGCCCCTGACTCACAGAGGTTGTCTGGGCAAAGTGAGGGAGATGGAAGGCAGGATCATGGGGGGGAGAGGGCCCACAGTTGTGGGTCACAGTTTTCAGCAGCAAGCAGCAGGATTGGTGGAATGCAACAGCCTCGAGGGAAGGCCAGTGGGAGGGAGAAGGACTTTGGGGGCCTGAACTTCAGAGGACAGGAAGTGCTTGTCACGTGTCGTGTCAGCTGTGGGTTTCTGAGGGTTTTCAGTAATTCCTGAAACACCACTTCATGGACACAAGGGGCAAGAAGAATACACAGGCGGTCACAGCAGCCCCGGCCCTGCAATCAAGTCCTGCCAGCTCCACCTGTGCAGGCGTGTGGGCCTTGCAGGACCTGCTCTACTGCCTCAGGGGCAGAGCCACACTCAGGTTTGAGGTGATGAAGCCACCTGTACAGCACCACAATCATCAATGCAGTGACACATTCGGGTGACTAAGGCTTCACTCCACCTTCTGAGGGTGACATGCCACCTTACAGTTGTGGGATGACGAGGACCCAAAAGCTGCACAGGAGTCCTGGAGGCAGGTATTGTCCAATTTTACAAATGTATCAAACAATGGAACCCTCTCGAGGACAAGGACACTGCCAGATGTTACTGATCTGGAAAGTGAGGCACAGAATGCTTAGGTTAATTGCCTGATGCCACATGGTCAGTAAGAGGTGAGGCCAGATTCAAGCTATCTTTGGAACCATGTTCTTCAGAACCGTGCCACCTCCTGGACACAGGCCCTGACACTGCAGAACCAGCTGCAGGGTTGGGGCAGGCACCATGTTCACACCACACACCTACTACTGTGGAGTGCTGGTGGAGTTGCAGCCAGCAGGGCTATGAGAGGGCCAGAAAGTCTGGCCTCTGTCTAAATGGGGAAGCGTCCCCTAAATTGACAGCACTGTACACACTTCTACCCACTCAAGGCTGCACTAGTGTGGTTTCCTTTCTCCCGATCAGTCTGATCTGTCCTTGTTCCTAAGCACCATTCACCACTTCTGCTTTTAGACAAGGGTGAGTGCTCTGACAGCAGCCCCTGCCCTGGGCGGACTCCCACCGTGGTTGTGGTCCCTCAGCACTGTGTGACAGGAGGTGGGCAGGGAGGAGCCCTCCCATGCCACTGCCCCTCCCACTCCCCAGCCCCCACACAAACATGCTGCTCTGGACTCCACCTCATGATGGGACATGGGGACACACAGACGCAGGCAGAGGGACACACTCTGGTAAGTGCCCACATCCACACATGGGCAGCAGCCCTGTTCTGACTCAATCCCCAGCCCCTAGAAGACAACATGCTAAAACAGAGCACATGCTAGGCATGTATTTTTTTTTGTTTGTTTTTGTTTTTATTTTTTTGAGTTGGAGTCTCACTCTGTCGCCCAGACTGGAGTGCAGTGGCCGCTTCCGGCCACCGCAGCCTCGACCTGCTGGGCTCCGGTGATCCTTCCACCTCAGCCTTCCAAGTAGCCGGAATTACAGGCATGAGCTACCACGCCCGGCTGATTTTTTGATTTATTGTAGAGATGAGGTCTCGCGGCCCAGACGAGTCTCAAACCTGCG
>NW_007246030.1:178512-181590 GCF_000164805.1 Carlito syrichta
GGCCGGGAGTGGCCACTGCACTCCAGTCTGGGCGACAGAGTGAGACTCCAACTCAAAAAACAAACAAACAAACAAAATAACTAGGAAAAGAAATTGGAAAAACCTTTTTTTTGAAAACTGTTTCTTCAGAAAATAGTTTGAGCCAAATGGAAATGAAAGTAAAACATTAAATTTGTGGATTGCAGCTAAAGCAAGGCTTAAAAATAAATGAATAGCTTAAAGGCGTATGTTAAAAAGAAGAATAGACTGGGCACAGTGGCTCATGCCTGTAATTCCAGCACTTTGGGAGGTGGAGGCAAGAGGATTGCCTGAGGCCAGATGGGCAACTTGGAGAGAACTTGTCTCTATAATAAATTAAAAAATTAGCTGGGTGTGGTGGTGCGCGCCTGTAGTTCCAGTTATTTGAAAAGCTGAGATAGAAGGACTGCCTGAGCCCAACAGATTGAGGCTGTAGTAGCCATGATCATGCCACTGTATTCCAGCCTGGGTGAAAGAGTGAGACTCACTCAAAGAAGAAAAAAATATCAAAATCTATGACCTCGGTGTCTACTTTCTGCAGTTGGAAGAAAGGGCAAATTAAATCCAAAATACCAAAATATGTAGAAATATGTAGCAAGACATAAAGGGAGCTTCCCCAACCTGATAACGGGTGCTTAAGAAATGGTAAATACTTGGTCACTGAAACTGAGAACAAGGTGAGGACTTCAGCCCTTACTGTGAACTTCAACACTGTTCTAGAGGCCCTTACAATTCAGCAAGAAAAAGAAATACAAGGTGTACTAAGTCAACAGTAAGAAGCAAATCTGTCCTTATTCATAGAAGACATGATAAAATGCAGGAAATCTTCAGAAATTAAAAAAAAATCTATTAGAAATAAATGACTTTGGCAAATCTGTAGGATACAAAGTCAATAGGTAAAAATCAATTGTATTTCTATATACTTATAACCAACAATTGGAAATTGAAATTTATAACAAAATGCATTTATAATAGCTTCAAAAACAGGAAGTACCTAGGGTCAAATTTAACAAAATAAACATGAGATCTGCATAAAACACTACTGAGAAAAATTAAAGAAACCTAAAATATTATGTTCACAGATTAGAAGTTTCCATATTATCAAGATGCAAATTGCCCCCAAATTATCTCTAGATTTAATAAAATCTCACTGAAATTCCCAGAATAGTTTTTAATAAAGCCAACAAGGTGGTTCTAAAGTTATATAGAAATAGAAAGGACCGCAAATAGTCAAACCCATTTTGAAAAATAAGAATAAAGTTGGAAAAGTTACACGACTAGATTTCAAGATTTACTACAAAGCCATGGTAATGAAGACTGATGGCTATCCGCTGAAGGACAGACACATGGATACACAGAACTGAGTGTGGAGGCCAGAAACAGACTTGCATATATCTGCTCAACTGGTGGTTGCTAAAGGGGCCTGGGAACCCATGGAGGAAATATAATCTTTTCAGCAGATGATGCTGGAAAAACTGTATACCCTTATAAAAAATGACCCTCAACCTCTGCCTCAATGATACACAAATGTCAGACCTCAAATGGACCACAGTTAGCAGAACTAAACATAAAGGATGAAACTATAAATCATCTAGGAAGAAACAATCATAACCTTGGGGTAGGCAAAGACTTAGATAATACACAAGAGGCACAAATTGTAGAAGAAGAAATTGATAAACTAGATGTCATCGAAATGAAAACCATTAGTTCTTTGAAAGATCCTGTAAAGAAAAAGAAAAGGCAAGCCAGAAACTGGGACAAAATATTTACAACACATGTATTTGACTGAGGATCTGCCCCAGCACATATTTAGAACTCTTACAATTCATTAGTAAGAAGACAAGCAACCGAGTTAAACATGGGCAAAAACGGAAAAGAATGTGCATGATCAGTGAGTACGTGAAAAGATGCTCTATGTGACTAGGCCTCAGGGAAGTAGAATTTTGGAGGACCACGCTAATGACCTCAACTTGACTACATTGGCCGGCAAAGACCCTGTTTCCAAGTAAGGTTGCATTCTGGATTTTGGGGGGGTCAGGACTTCAACATATCTTTTTAGGGGGTACCATTCAACTCATAACAACATCATCTTTACTCACTTGTATTTTAATATTCTCTCTTGGGGCTAGGTGTAGTGACTCAAGCCTGTAATCTCAGCACTTTGGGGGGCCGAGGCAAAAGGACTACCTGAGCCTGTGGGTTCGAGACAACATGGTGGGCAACATGGTGAGAGCTCGTCTCTACAATAAATCAAAAAATTAGCCGGGAGTGGTAGCGTGCTGAGAGTGGTAGCTGAGAGTAGTTCTGACTACTTGGAAGGCTAAGGCAGAAGGATCACCAGAGCCCAGGAGGTTAACGGTGGGGTGGCCGTGAACGTGCCACTACCCTCTAGCCTGGGCGATGGAGTGAGACTCCAACTAAAAAAAAAAAAATTCTTTCTTGGGCCAGTAAAGTGGTGGTGTTCGGCATATAACTGGCATATAACTCAGATTATGTCAGAATCTGAGCATGTCCACAGAAGTGCTGTGCATATGACATGCCAGGTGGTAAAAAAGTCTGAGAACCACCATGTAATGTAACCTTGTCTCATTGTTGATCCTTCTTAATCCCAGGGACTTTCTGCTTCCCTTTCATCCTTGGGTTTCATCCTTGGGCTTGCTGGTTAAGACTAGTCCACACCAACGCAGTGGTTCTCAACTGGGGGTGATCTGGCCCCCCAGGAGACATTCAGCTATGTGAAGGCATTTTTGGTGGTCACACCAGGGGCAGGGGTGTGTGCTACTTGCATCTAGTTGTAGATGTCAGGGACAGAAAAAAAAAATTCTCACTGCAATAAAATACTACTACACCCTTTAAGAATGTTACAATTTTTTAGACAGACAATACTGGGTCAGGCACAGTGGCTTATGCCTGTAATCGCAGCACTTTGGGAGGCTAAGGCAGGAGGATCACTTGAACCTAAGAGTTTGAGGCTGCAGTGAGCTATGATCGAACCACTGCATTCCAGCCTGGGTAACAGAAGGAGACCCCATCTCCTATTCTTTTTTTTTTTTTTTTTTT
>NW_007246030.1:181773-234579 GCF_000164805.1 Carlito syrichta
TCGAACCCGCGGGCTCAGGCAATCCACTCACCTTAGCTTCCCAAAGGCGCGGGATTACAGGCTGAGCTACTGAGCCCGGCTCCCCATCTCCTTTTCTTTTCTTTTTTTTTTCTTAATCTTTGCTACCACCAAATAAACTCTCAGAATGAACATTTTAAAGTGAAATAATGCAGTGTTGTGAAATAAGTAACTTCAAGCATCCTACATTTTGCACATCAATGTTTTGGTGTATCTGCATTGGGATGGGTAGGTACCTGCCACATAAGTGTCTATGTGGGACATCAGGTAAGGACCCTCCGGAGGGTGCTGGAAATTAGGCCAGTCATGGCCACAGCACCTGGTGCCGATCCTGGTAGATGGCTTGGCTCAAAGATAAATGCCTGTAAGGCCCAGGTCCTCTGAGCACCTGCACTTTCCAGCAAATGTGACACATCAGTCTCAACACACATGTTCTGCAGCCTTCCCTTGGCCATGAGAGAAAAACGATTTCACACTGTTACTTGGAAACTATTACAAAGCAAAAATTGAGCTTCCTGTTTTCAACTTTTACTGACCAAAAATCCAGAGGTATTTTCTGACACATGTGCTCACAGTTAGACACCTGATGTTTCTGCCGTTTGTTTGTTGTGCAGTTAACCCAGGAAGACAAACCCAGTTCTTTTGCAGTGCCTGCTCTTCTGGCATGCATGGCCTCTGAGCACATGTGTGGCGGGTCCTGACTGACATGCTGGAAGTGTGAAGATACACGTGGTTTTGAAGGACTTAGTATGATGAAAAAGAATGCAAAATATCTCTTGATATGTTTTATAGTGGTTGCATGTTAAAATCATAACATTTTTTATATATTGGATTACATAAAAATACATTATAATTAAATTCATCTGCTTCTTTTTATCGATATTGCTTTAAAATTTCACTAAAAATTTTAAAAGTACCATCTTAACCTTGGTTTAGTGTTGCTACAACAGAATGCCTGAGGCTGGGTAATTTATTTAAAAAAAAAAAAAAAAAGAGGTTTATCTGGCTCACAATTCTAGTGGCTGGAACATCCAAGATTGGGCAGCTGTATCGGGTGGGGGCCTCAGGCTGCCTTCACTCATGGAAGATGGAAGTGGGGCAGGTGTGTGTAGGAGATCATGTGGTGAAAGACCATGAGAGACACAAAAGAAGTCAGACTATTTTTTCACAACCTACTCCTGAGGGACCTAATTCATTCCTGCAAGAGCCAGAACTCACTCCACCTCGAGGGAGGGCATTAATCTATTCATGAGGGGTCTACCCCAAGACCCAAACACCCCCCACTATGCCCCACCTTCCAACACCACATCAGGATCAAACTTCAACATGAATGTGGTGGGGACACACTACGTCCATACCACACACTCATATTCTGGCTTGCGTCTGTGGCTCACATTCTGTTTCTGCTGGGCAGAACAATGCATCTGTCTGCAGAGCAATTCAATCCACTCTAGTGAGGATAACCCATGAAGTGAGACTATCAGGAAATGCAAACACAAGGCAAAGACAGACCAGGGACACAGGTCACCTATGTGACAGGGAAGCAGTATGGTCAGCAAAGAGAACTAAGGGTTTCACCTGCATCACCAGGTGCCAGGTCTGAACTGAGGCTAGGCTTCCTGAGCACCAGTGTGTGCTGGAACAAGGTGGGCTCTTCTGGTTACTCAGGTCCAGCAATGTCCCCATATCCTCCAAGCACCACCTGCTGTCTTGGGCCTTTCATAGGAACCCAAGGTGAGGACAAGCAGAAACAAAGGCTGAGAAGGAGGCAGGGAGGAAGAGCCGTGCTGCCTGCTATGCTGACCAGACCAGATCTACAGGGGCCAGAGGCCTGTGGGAGGAGCCCAAAGGGCCAGCAGAGAGTTCTGGAATCTGTCCCTGTGAAACAGGTGAGCCCCAGGCAGTTTCCAGAATTCTGACTCCTTCATGGTGCTAAGATTCCAACAATGATCTGTCAGCACACAGTAAAACAAGTAAATGAAAAACAAAGAAACTGAGGATTTAAACACTACTAATCATCTTGATAAAATTGTCAGTTATGGAAAACTACTACCAAAACCAGTAAAAACATAGTTTCTTGTCAAGGGTGCACAGTACATTCACCAAGATATACTATGTGGAGGGCCAAAAACAAGCCCAGTAACAGGAAGCATCACAACCAGAGACAGTGTGTTCTGGTGACAGTTAAATTAAGTTCAAAATCAGTAACAGAAAGAAATCTGAAAAGTCCTCAAATATTTAGAAATTAACATACTTCTAAATTTCCTATGAGTCAAAAAGAAAAAACACATACACACACTAGAAAATACTCTCAATTGAATAAAAAAATTTAAAACCCAATATATCAAAATTGTGGATGCAGCTAAAATATTTAGAGAAAACTTTATAGCTTGATATGCTTATATTAGAAAAAAAGGTCTCAAATCAATGATCTTAACTTCCATCTTAAGAAAAAAGAAGAAGAATGGCACAGTAAACTCAGAGAGAAGACAGGATATGATAGAGTTAAGAGCAGAATCAGTGAAATAGAAAACAGACAATCAGGAAAATCAATTAATACCAAATCTGACTCTTTGAAAATATCAATATTATTTACAAATCTCTAGCTTCTATGATCAAAATAAAAAAGAAAAGAAAAAAATTATCCATATGAAGAAAATATCACTATAGAAACTGCAGACATAGGGGTAAAGAAACATTCACTACAGAAACTGTAGACATAGGGTAGTAAAGAAACATTCACTACAGAAACTGCAGACATAGGGTAGTAAAGAAACATTCAAAAATGTTTATGCCAATAAATTTGACAACAAGTAAAATGGAAAAGTTTCTCAAAAAATGCATAGTACAAAGCAACTCAGAAGAAACAGAAATCTGACAGCCTCTATCAAAAACTTGAATCCATAAATAAAAACTGTCAATAGTGCATTCCTTCAAACATTAGTGGGAGAAGGAACACTAATCTCACATAAACTTCTTCATAAAATAAGTGAAGGGGACATATCTCAACTCATTTTATGAGGTCAGCATTAACCTAATATCAAAACCAGACAAGAACATTACATGTAAACATACAGACTACTTTCCCTTTTGAACACAGGTATGAAAATCTTTAGTAGATTATTAGCAAACAGAGACTAGCAATCTATTTTTAAAAACAGAACATTTGGACCAAGTGGTGTTTACCCCAGGCAGTTGTCTGACTCGACACTTGAAAACCAAATTACACCTTTTAATTTGCCATATTGTCATAATAAAGAAGAAAATTCATGCAATCATTTTAACAGATAAAAAAAATCTGACAAAAATCAAATCCATTCAAGGCACAACTCCCAGAACACTGGGAATAGAAAGGAATTTACCCAGCCTGAGAGTGGCCTACATCTTCCTTGCGTGAAGACTGAGAGCCATGCCCCGTGATGGGAACACACAGGAAAGACCACGTACCATTTCTCAACATCACACTAGTGGCTTCCACCTGACCAATAAAAGGCATACAGATCAGAAAGGAAGAAGTAAAGCTGCTTTTATTCACACACGATATGATCATGTATGTAAACAATCCTAGGAATATCCTAAAAAAACTACTAGCACTAATAAAGTTTGGTCTGGTGACAAGGTCTAACATCAGTATGTGAAAATCAGTTGTTAACTCACTAAGCAGTGAATAGCTGGAAATGGAAATTTAAAAAACAATACCATTTACAGTAGCATAAAATATAAAATATTTATGGATAAGCTTAATAAAATATATGCATGACCTATACATCGAAAGCTATAAGATAATTCTGAGAGTAATAAAGAACATCCAAATAAACTGTTTGGATGCCAGCAGTCTTAAAACTGATCTATACCATCAATGCAAACTCCAAATCTCAGATGGTTTTGTAGAAGTTGATAAGTTGATTCTAAATGTAAAGAGATTTAGAATAGTCTAAGTATTTCTACAAAATAAGAAGAAAGCTTAAGTACTTACACAGTACAATAAAAACTTACTATAAAGCTATAGTAATCAGGAGATGTGGCAATGGTGTAGGGTAGACAGGTCTAGATATTCACCCACAGATATACGTTCATTTGGTTTCCAACAAGAGTCCTAAGACAGTTCAATGAGAAAAATATAATCTTTTCAACACACAGTGCTGGAACAACTTGATATCCACATGGGGGGAAAAAAATCTCCTTACCTCACACCATACACAGATTTACCTAAAAATGGATGACAGACCTAAACACAAGGGCTAGAACTATAGAACTATAAAACCTGTAAAAGAGAATACATAAGAAAGTATTTATAACCTGGGGTTAGGTAAAGTTTTCTAAAGTAGGAAACAAATTCACAAACTAAAAAGGAAATACTGATAAGCTGGATTTCATCAAATTGAAAAGGTCAGCTCTTTGAAGATGCCACCTGTCTGGGGGAACTTTCTGGAGTGTTTATGAAATGTCTATATCCCGCTCCAGTACCACCTACACTGACTGTGTGCTTATATGCGTGTGGCATACACTAAGACCTGTGCCATCTGCAGATCACACCTCTACTAGAGAATAAGACACTGCACTTGTTGCCTTGCTGCTGGACCTGCCTGCTGCTGCTGGAGCCCAGGAGTTCTCCTCTCACCCACCTCATCCCTCCACCCACTCAGACCTCCCACCTTGCTGGCACTGCAGTGCCCCTCAGAGGCCTCCAGTCTAACCACCACCTGCCCCCACACAGGGCTCTCAAGTCAGCTGGACCAAAGCCCAACATCCTCCCACATCTCCAGCAGGAGGAGCTGTGGCCTGGCTACCAGCACACATGCCTCCCTGAACCACTCACGGGCCCCTCCATTCACGATGCACTTCCCAAGCACAACCTATCCCAGTGCATGAGATGACCAGGAATGTGCCCCTCTGGCTGCTGCCCACACTGACCACTGGCCTTGATCAACATTCCTTCAGGGTTTTGGGCTGTCCCTGCCCTGCTGCCGGGTTCTGGGGATGCAAATGTTCTGGGAGGGCTGGAGCTCACTGTAAACCAAGTCATGCTCCACCAGCAGTGCCAGGTCTGCAATGACAGCGGTATGATCCACCTCACAGACCACCGTGGCATGGGGCCCATAGCTGGATTTGCAGGCACCTGAGTATAGGACTGTCACCTATTCCCCCTCCCCTCCAAATAATGTCAAACATAGGCCTCAGGTTCATTCACCTCAGGAACCAGCACAGAATGGCTCACATCAGCCTGTAGAGGGTTTGTGGGCACTAGAGGGGTCAACAATTCCATGTATTGACTTCCAAAATGTCTGCAGCCAAACCAAGCATTCCTGTTGGCTCAAATTGCTCTTTAATTGGAGGACATGAGCCCTGAGTACACAGTGATTCCCCCTTTAAAACACTG
The DNA here is from genome assembly GCF_000164805.1 of Carlito syrichta. NCBI lineage: Eukaryota > Metazoa > Chordata > Mammalia > Primates > Tarsiidae > Carlito > Carlito syrichta. The sequence goes on from NW_007246030.1 coordinate 187,172, forward strand.
ACGGCAGCTGGATGCAGTGACTCAAGCCTGTAATCCCAGCACTTTGGGAGGCCAAGGTGAGGGGACTGCCTGAGCCCAGGGGTTTGAGAACAGCCTGGGAAACTTGGCGAGACCTCATCTCTACAATAAAATTTAAAAATTAGCCTGGCATGGTAGCGCACACTTGTAATTCCGGCTACTTGGAAGGCTGAGACGGAAGGCTCACCAGAGTCCAGCAGGTCAACGCTGGGGTGGTGGTGAGCGTTCCACTGCACTCCAGCCTGGGCGACAGAGTGAAACTGCAACTAAAAATATAAACAAAAAAACAAAAAACATTGCTGGCAGACTCAGGCCGGTCTGAATGGTGAACACTTTCCTGTAGGATGTGACACAGGGCCTAAGATGACCCGTGACACTTTGGTGTGTCAATCACATCCCAGCGGGTACAGGGCCCCAGTTGGTGTGGCCCTGGCACACACAGCCTGATGAACAAACAGCACAGTTTGCTGGGCAGTCATCTTACTGTCTCTTGTTTTTGTAGTCATCGCTTAAGAGCTGGAGGAAGACAAGTTCTAGAGCTCAGGCTTCTCCATGTGTACAAGGATCATCTGGCCTTCCCAGGTTTGCCAGGACACCACTTTCTCTATAAACTGGGGGGAGGTGCCAGGCCAGCTCCAGGCACAGAGGTCTGGAGGTGACTACAGCCTTTGATTGGGCCAGCACGCCTGCATGTGCGCATGTTGGTCTATGTGTGTCTATGTGTGTGAGAGAGAGGGAGAATGTGTGCATGCACACAGTGAGGGAACACTCAAGCATAACACCCTGGATCTGGTGCTGCGTGGAGCAGGTGGGTACATGATGTGCATGAGCATGTGTATGTTTATGTGGTGTACCCGTGCCTTCCTGGAGGGCCTGTTTAAAGGGAGTCTGGTAAAAATGCTTCTCTGAATGCCACGATGACATGTGTTTTACAAGTATTTTGGTCACTGGGGGAAAAGCACATGAACTACCCGTCAAGCAGCTCAGGAGGGACTGAGACCGTGCTTCATCCTAGCTGTGTTTGAGTCTTTTCCCAGTTGAGGCTCCTGACTGTCCCGGACAGACTGCTCCTCCCCACATGGGGGGATGCCCACTTCATCCCTGCCTGGTTCCAGAGCTCCTCCCTGGACCTCACTCCTTAATAGGTAGCCATCCATAGAAAGGACAGCCAGGCCATCCCCAAACCCCAACTGTACCCTGGACATGGGTCTGGCCCTTCATCCCAGGATGGAGGGCCTCAGCAGCCTTTCTCTCAAGTCACTGCCCATGTCTGTTTTTAGGACAGTTAACTATCATTGCCCAGTTTCTCAGCCCATGGACCTAGTCTCATCTAGTTGCTTAATCTCAGCCAGTGAGTTGGCCCCTCCAGAAACCCCTTACTGGAAGAAGGAGGCACACAGACCCTCAAGACCCACCTTGTTTCCATGCTGGGACTGGCGGTGTCATGGGTTACCTACCCTGAGGGTGGTGGGACCCTCCCCCACAGACACTCTCAGTGCTAGGGGTTTCTTAGAGGGGCGGCAGCATGCTGGGCCCCCTGGCATGAACCATGCATCCGTTCTGTCATGATCTGAGCCCCCAACAGGACCAGGAGCCAGGGAGCCAGAGCTGGGATACAGACGAAGCATGAGGGTGTGACATGGGGACTACTGATACCACCCTTAGTTTCACAGCAGGAATCTGAACCCTATGTCAACCACAGGGAACCCATAGCAACGTGGACAGCAGGCCAAGTAGACCCAGCAGGCCCCACTGGGAAGCAGGTTCACACTCTCAAGAACCAGAGGTCAGAGCCTGCACACAGCTTGAGGCTGCAACATTCCCAATTCAAAGGCGCTAGGCAAAGTCAGGCTCGGGTCTGCGTAGCGATGCTGCCTCTACTACAAGGCCAAGGGCAAAAGGGGCTCCAGATGCTGACACAAGCAGGTCTTCCCTCTATTTTAAAATGGATTTAACACTGCACACTTTCCATTTCTTATGGCTGAACCACTTTGATGAATTACGCTTATGTGTTGTTACATTAGTCAATCTAGATCTAAGTCAAAGAATAGCTTCCAAAAACTCAGTTTACTTAGGTGAGTGCTGAAAAATCCAGGTCATGGTCACTTTGAAGCAAAAAAAGAATGGGGGGGGTGGTAATATTTTAGAAATGGTCTCATTGTACAGATCAAGATGAGAATATCCTGGAACTTCTCAGTGATGGTGCTTTTCATTTTTATCCAGAAAATGTAAGACCTTAAAATTACATAAACATTTCTAGCCTTATTTAAAGATCTATTCTGCACATTAGAAAAAATGGGCATTACTTTCTTACCTCACTCTAGTTAATTAATGCATAACAAAGTAAATTAATTTGGTATTAGGTAAAATCACTATCCAATCTGTGTTTAAAACACATTCTCTGGGGCCTGAATTTCCAGACATCTCCCTCAGGTCCTCACACTACTGTGTACGGGGCTGGGCCTGTGATGGAGACGCCCGGCTGCTGCTCTGACAGGGTGTCCAGGGCTGGCCCAGATGGAACCAGGGGAACACTGAGGCAACATGCCAGAAAGACACCTCTCAATCACCATCTAAACTGGGCTTCAGTCTTGTGCTTTTCAGCCAAATGTACATTCTCATGGGACCTGGCTCTTGACTCTCAAAGATGAGACATACGTAGGGACATCTGCTTTGTTTTTAGTGACCTAATTTTGTTTTTAGTTTAACCTCTGGACATTCACCTTTTGCTGGCCAGAGAAGCAGGGCCTGGGCGGAGTGAGGCATGGCCATGGGAGGGCCGGAAAGTGCCTGTCTGAGGGAGTGGGTATGTGGCAGAGGGTGTGCTGGCCAACACAGCAGGCAGCAGGGCTGAGAGGCTGCACCACAACCACTCCTTAGATCCAACACACCGAGGCTGTCCACCCTGGCCACTGGCTGCCAGGATGACACAGAGGGAAAAAGCAAGACCGACCTTGTGGGGGGCAACTCAGTGCTGCTTTGGGTCCTTGCCCTAGCTGCACTGCACTTTCCTGTCCTCTGTGGCCTGGGACAATTGCACTGGGCACTCCTTGGTGGCCCCAAGCACACCCTCCCTCCTGTTCATTCCCACTGAAAGTTCTTCCCCTAGAGACAAGGTCTCCAGGTGTCTGGTTTTCACCACAAAGTTCAATTTCAGCATTCTTTCCCAGTGAAGAAAATAGCAATTATTTTCAAAGGAAGTTAAACTTATGGCATTGCCAGTCTTTACCCTGACTTGTAAGTAGCCTTGGTCCCTGCATTTGCCTGGGCAGCGGGCTGCCATGACACAAAGTAACACAGTGCAGACCGGGTGCCTCACACCGTATCCACACAACTCCTACGGGTGGACATCAAGGGGGCCTGCACTTCACTCCTGTGGTAAAGTGTTGGCTCTTTCTTCTATTGTCTCAAACATGCTACAAGCCCTGCAAATGAACTGTTCATTTCAGTTCTTGTACTTTTCAATTCCAGAATTCCTTTTGTTGTTTTTAAAATATTTTCTCTTTGTTCAGATTCTGCTTGTCATTGTCATCCCACGCTCCTAATATTTCAAACGTGCCTTCCTTTAGTTCCTGAAAATCTTCACAGTGGCTGCTTTGGACTGAGCATATCTCCCTCTCAGTGATGATTTCTACTGACTGCTTTTTTCCTGAGTCATAATCATACGGTTCTATTTCCTTGCACCCTGTGTTATTTTCTGATGAAGACTGGACACTTTGGACACTGCATTATGGCAGCTCCTCCCCACCAAGAACTGTAACTGGCCTCCAGCTCCTCCCCACCAAGGACTGTAACTGAGGCTCCTTCTTTCTTATCTATTTACTTGCCTGGACTCAGTCTGTGGAATCTGCTTCCTCTGAGACATGTGGCTATTGGTGTCTCTGGTTAGTTTTTTTTTGTCATTTTTTATTTTGAAACCTGTTTCTTTGGGGCACCCCTTTGTTTGCAAAACTAGTGAGCCCCACACCTGCTCAGACACGTCAAGTGGTAACATGTCCATCCTTTCACATGAGTCTGTGTGTGTGCGTTGGGGAGGAATTCAGTGTTCAGGCTGTTTTGCATCTCCCCGGCTTTGCTTCCTGCCTGCTCTCTGACATCCTCTTTGTACACACGTGCACACTTGGAGCTGGCAAGGACGTGCAGCTAGCCTGACTGTCTCCTACCTCTCCCGCTGGGGTATGTGGAGGGCTTGTCAAGTCTACAGCTGTCTCATTTCTGGGTTCTCTTAAAATGCTGGCTTGTCTGTCAATCTGCTTCTTACCCCCAGAACTGTAACCCCAGGCCAAAACATAAAAATGGAACAGAATAATCTCAGTTGATGTGGAAATAAATGCTGTGATTCCAGAGTAGGATTCTTTTCAAGGTCAGTCCCATCACCCTGAGAATGAAAGGTGCTCCCAGGCACCACAGGAAGCACTCTGCCCTGCTGTCTTGTAAATGCATCCCAAACCCATGTAGATACTGTTATTTTCTCTACATTGAAGAGACAAAGAACTGAGGTTCAGAGTGATCAGGAAGCTTGCCCAAGGCCATGGTTTATAAAGGACAGATGCACTGAGGACCCTTTAAAGAAAAGGCTCTTCCTGGCAAGTGACACAGAAGTGGCATAGGACACAGAAGTAGCTCCTTCCAGATTACCAGGGACTAGCACCCAAAGCACCCTCTGGGAGTCTCTTCTGACTCTCAGGCCCCTCCTCACTGGGACTCTGAACTATGGCAGCCCAGCATTTGGGAGATTCCCCGTTCCTCTAGGACACAGCTGGAATCTAAATACAAGTACACAGATGTTAAACACATACATTCTCATACTTTCTTCCTTATTTCTAATTTGATTGGTATGAATGGAAAATTTTCATGTATGAAAAACCTACCCAACTGCTGCTAAAGCTATCTTGCCCTGATCAGGACTCATTCTCCATATACTTTGTAACAGGGAAAATTGCTCTGGTGAGCAGTGTGAAGTTTTTCCATAGCGTTCCCCCAAGTGCATCCCAGGAGTAACATTTTTTCCAGGTGAGTGCGTGGCTGGGCTTTCTATCACAGGCTGGGTTCATCATGAATAATAAAATAAATGGCCTCATAAAATGATGTAAGTTCATCAAAATGATCCAAAATAGTTTTCCAAAAGAAGCAATTCCATGAGTTTGAAGCAACGATCTGAAGAAGCATTTCTGCTTTTGCTGTGAGAACAGCCTCTGGTCTTGGCAGTGGTAGAGGGTGGGAGCAGGTTCATGAAACTCCAACTTTTATATATTCCTGCAAATCAGGGTGAGCTGCATTTCATTCCTTTCCTTCTATCCTCCCAGCAGCGGTATGATGGGGTCCATGTCCCTGTTTAAGGCAAGAAGGACTGGGCTGGGTGCAATTAAGATGCAAACAGCAAGCTGAACTTATCCACTTGAGTGGTTTTTGGACAGAGCACTGTCCAACATGGTCAGCACCACCTGGGACCCTCCTCACCATGGCTCTTCCCAACATCCCACACCTGCCTTTCACAGCAGGGAGTCTGGTAAAGTTCAAAGTTGACAAAAAATTAACATGCTGGGCAAGGTGACAAGGATGCATAACCCACCCATGCCAGCCTCACCACCAGCAGCCTGAGGTGCCCTCTGTGGAGTCGTATGTTACCTGTGACCTACCTGTACAAGGGTCCCATGGTGATGGCATCAACCCCTCCAAGATTCACGGCCCTCAGGTGACAATGATGTCAGCCCTGGAGATCTATAGGCTCCACATGACAGCACCACCCAACACCCATAGCCCCCAAGGTAATGGTGTCATTCCCCTCAAAAGCACAGTCCAGGGCCCTGTATTGGGGTTGAGGCTGGCTCTGCCCTGTTCTGTGTCCCAGTTTCTCATAAGTCTCCCCCAGTACCTCCTCAATAAAGCACAACCCAAGAATCTCTGTCTGAGTTCTGCTGTTGGGGAGCCCAACCCGTGTCATCCCAGGGAAGGGTATGCCAGGTGGGGTGAGCAGGTGCAAAGGCCCTGGGGCAGAAGAAGGGATACGGACAAAGTCAGACGTACAATGGCAGTGAAGAGGCTTTAACAATGGTGGTGCTGTGGCAAGGGGAGATGAGATCAGAATCAGCTGATGGAATCCCTGATGGCACAGGAAGGCAGGCACTGAGAAAGAAGCCAACCCCAACAACATGCTGTCACCACACGAGCTCTGGGCAACACTTGAGTTCTGCGCTGCCTATAAACTGGGGACAGCAGCTCAGGTTGTTGGGAGGTTAAACGGGTGCAACTGAAACAGCCTGACATGCAGGGGTTCACAGGTGTGTGCTGTGATGATGATGGCACTCATGGTGCTGACCTCCCCACCGCCAAAGTACATGCAGGACGGCTCCTGAACACCCGCTCTGGGGACCCCCTGCTTCCCCTCCCTGTTGGTGGGAGTTGGTTTCTTTCTCAGTGCCTGCCTTCCTGCCCCATCAGGGATCCCATCAGCAGCATCTGTGAGGTGTTTCCAGAATCTGACCTCATCCTCCCTTGCCAATACACAAGCTGGGTGAGGTGGTCTCTTAAGTGTCCTCAGAGTAAAATCGCCTCAAGTGACAGCCCCACTCCCCTGGTCACCAGAGCAGAAAGCACCTGGGCTCTGGTGTGTACAACCCACCCCATGCCTAGTTGTTGGTTCCAAAGATTCTGCTCCCACCAGGGCAATCATCATCCTGCAACCTTGGGAAGAAATAAGGTCAGTGGGGCCACATTCAAGTAGGTGTCCCAGCTGCTGTCTCTGCAGGCCCAAGTCCCCTGCATGTGTCCTCCCATACACCACACACTTGCTAAGAATGAGGAGTGGGGACCTGGTACTCAGAGCCACCTTACTGGTCTGACCCATCCTCATTTCTGTGCTCATGGCCTGTGGGCTCCTGGTCTCACCCTGCTCTCTCTTCGTGGCTGCATGATGGTTCTTCTGTGCTCTGTGTTCTGGTTACAAACTCATCTTCTCAACCCATGCCTGACCTTCTCTGGAGACGCAGGTGGGAAGGGAGAAGCAAAAAGAGAAACAAGGAAGGGTTTTCCTGGCTGTGCAACCAAAACGCCTAGTCAACTATTTGTCACTATCAGTCACATCCCTCCAGCAGGGACAGAGACAGATTCTCTCAACACCTCATCTACTTTGAGTCATTTCAGATTATACGTACACACTGAGAGTAGAGCACTGACAGAAAGTGTACTTTGCAGAAACGAATTATATGGAACTTTAATAAAAGTAAAAAATCTACTCGAATGCCTTGGGTAACACACAAAATAAGATGAAACAACTTCCACAAGCAAGAGGTCAGAGTGTCCTGAACATGTCTGCCCTTAGTCTCAAGAAGGCTCATGAAGGATGCAAGGATGTCTCCCTTGTGAGTGCCATCAAATCCAGAAGAAGACTTTTAATTGTTCTTAGAACTTCAAGAGAAAGACAAGAGGATTACAGAAGAATTCAGTGTTTAATTTAGAATAGAGAAATTCTTGAGTTAAAGAAAGAAAATGAAGTATTTAATGAACTTCATAGACCTCATTAGCGATATCTTACCAGGAAGTGATATTGCTGCTTCTTAGCAAAAAACCCCAAAAAAACAAAGTTTACATGACTCATTTCCAGATTCCTATGGGTTATTATCCTTATTTCTAAATTCTAACTTGTTGGAAAACTATCTTTAGATAGATAAATTTTCCAGTATAGTATTCTGATATTCTAACACCCACATAACAACAAGAATAAACTCTTATGTGAACTTCAAGACTTATGGTTTCTGGATTTAATAAAGCAAGGATATTCATAAAAAGTTTCATTGCTCATTAATGTGCTTTAGAGAAAGCTGGATCCACCCCACAGATACTGCTTTATGACATGACTTTTCAATGAAAAGAAACAGTACAAGTTAATCTGTTTCAAGATATGTAGGGTTTTAAATTCATAATTGCTAATTTGTTAAAATTAAGTAAAAAAAATCACTGAACTAAGTAAGAAACATTTAAGGAAAAGAAACACTAAGATAACTGAACTTGTAAAATTTTAACATTTTTCTATAAGCTAGGTTAGCTCTCATAGTCTTACTGGAGAGTGATGCTATTTTGAATGGAAAAGGAAATTAAAATCTTTTTCAAGCCAGGCTCGGTGGCTCAGCCTGTAATCTCGTGCCTTTGGGAGGCTGAGGTGAATGGATTGCCTGAGCCCGCGGGTTCGAGACCTGCCTGGGCAACTTGGCGAGACTTCATCTCTACAATAAATCAAAAAATTAGCCGGGCGTGGTAGCACATGCCTGTAGTTCCAGCTACTTGGAAGGCTGAGGTGAAAGGATTGCCAGAGCCCAGCAGGTCGAGGTTGTAGTGGCCGGGAGCGGCCACTGCACTCCAGTCTGGGCGACCGAGTGAGACTCCAACTCAAAAAAAAAAAAAAAGATCTTCTTCAAAACAGCATGTTAGGCCTGGGTGAGATTTGAGATGGGCTTTCACCTAGCACCTTGGTTGGGGGACAAACGGTGCAGGCAGGAGGACTCAGTCCCTTCCTGCTTTTGTAGACATAGGAAGAAACATGGGACAAAAGCCCACACCAAGTGACCATCACACTGGCTTCAGAATTGGCCAAGAATCTACCTCATGTGGCTTTGCTAAATGTCTTCAAATGAGGGGCCATGGATGACCAGCCTGAGAGGGTCTGGGTGAGACCCTCAATCTTAGAAACAATCAGCCTGAGCCCTGGGGTAGTAACATAGCTGACCCAAGGCCACAGGGAGCCCAGCTCAGGGTCTCCAGAGCAGGGACCCCACAAGGTGCTGGGGTCACTGAAAGACACCCGGGATTCAACCCCACTCCGGTGTGGACAGGAGGGAGTGGTAGAGATGCAGGTGAGATCTACACACTGTGGCTTTCAGTCACATCTGCTGTTGAATGGTTGGGGTTGCGCCCCTGCCCTCTGCACACATTTCCTCTTGGGTTGAGTTAGTTGTGGACCAGGATGTGAGGACCCTTGCCCCCAAACACACTCCACTTGTGCCATCACCCATCGCTTCAGGGGCTGATCTGACCCTGATGTGCACTGCTCTCCTGCCCCTTGGGTCTCCCTGCCTCCGCCCAGACCTGGCTATTCTCCACAAAGCCACAGAACATCCCATTCATGTACCTGCTCCTCCACCTTTGTCCACCTTTTCAGGATTCAGTACTGGTGCAGAGGGGCCCCGCAGCTTAATGCGAGCAGTGCTGCCTATGGCCAGCCTCCTCAGGATAGAGGCTGGGCACAGCATGCGTGAGCCACACAGACCCTCCAACACAAAAGGATACAACACAGCTGAACTGGTGGTGGGCAGTGCCACTGGCCAGAACACCCTCAGAATGGGCAACTCGGAGGTGACCACTGTGGTGGACAAAGTGAGCCAACACAGATGCTGACTCACTAATAATTGAGGAGCCAGGCCCCGTGTTGGATCCGTGTGGGCAAAGCAGGATTGCCTTAGGAACTCCCTGTGATGGAGCCCAGATATGAGACGGACTGGGGGTGGCAGTCACACCCTGGACAGAGTCAGAGCAGACGGGGTCCCCATGTGAGGGACAAAGTGAGACAGGAGACCACGCCCGCCTGTCCTAGTCCTAATGAATTTGCACAGTGATCTGGGCTGCATATGACATTTCTGCTTCTGCTCTGTGTGGGGATCCAACCACAATCTGAACAGTATGTCCACACCCATGGTGGGGTGTCCTTGACCCTGGATTCCACAGCAGGGTGTCCCTGGACCCACATCAAGGTTGAGGGTGCAGGGGTGTCTGTGCTCCCTTCAGTCTTGAATTGGCCCCTAGGTTGTGAGTTGGTTTTCCTACAGATCAGAGCAACCACAGCAGGGACTGACCAGGACAGGTGTCCACATAGTGCCTGGTGGTCACAGTCAGAACATGGAGAGGCGGGACAGGGCTGGATGCCCGAACAGAACCTGACTCCATCCTTCCAGAGCCCAAGGTCACTGAAGGGAGGGGCCAGGGCCACATACAAGTCAGGAGGCAGGAGGTGGTGGGCAGTGCCGCTGGCCAGAACATCCTCAGAATGGGCAACTCGGAGGTGACCATGTGGTGGACAAAGTGAGCCAACACAGATGCTGACTCACTAATAAATGAGGACCAAATGAATGGCTACTTGATTAAAAATCCACACTTTTGGTACTCTAGAGATTTAGGATACCCGCCAACAAAGACAGACTTGATGGGAGAAAAGGAACCCGCAGGCTGGGACAGTGGAATCTCACCTAAGTAAGGACATAAACAGCACCACCTTACTGTATGTGTACTCACATCAATGACTTTAAAGCCATCTGAGCCTCAGAACCCCTTAGAAAGTGACATCCTTCACCTACCTATAAAAGCTGTGGCATGAAGGAATGGAGGACATGAGGTCTGCACCTGTCAAAAGACTTCAGGGCACTTATTGTGGCAAGGGGTTACTTGACAGTAGTCTCTACCCTCTTGTATATATAACATTTTTTCAATTAAAGATGCTTTTCTTTTTTTCAAAAGAACTCGCATGTATATGGAAGGTCAGTTGCCCACGCCCTGTCTCTCAAACTCTCCCAGCGGCCCCCAGAGCAGCACAAAACCCACCACCCTGCCTCCCATTTCTAGGCACCCTCCCTCCTTAAACAGCTAGAAGATCAGACCAAATACATGAAACAGATGTTTTCAAGCACTGGACACAGGTGGGACAGTGGCCCCTGAGAGTGGAAAGCCAGCTTGCTCCCTGGGGGTCTCCAGCTTAGGACACCAAAGCCCCCACCTCCCCCAGGAAAGGAAGGCCAGGAAGGTCAGAGGAAGCCAAGGCCAGAGAAACCTTCCAGTCTGCTGTTCTCTTTCTTTGGCATCACATTTCCTATGTGATGTATTACACACAATTTTAGTACTTCCTGCTGCTTGGGCATTTCTCAATCTTTTCATCGCCAGGGTTAGGTGCCCCACATTTCCACTCTATCTCAACTAACGTGGGTTTCACATTTTCTACCTTCCTGGCTCCTATCCCCTCCTGTGGTTGGCTGAAGACCCCACAGAGACAGCGAGTTGGCTATATACACAGTCACTTGAACTGATGGCACCCCTTCCCTGAGTAATTCTATAATTTTTAAAAAGTAAGCATGTGCTTTCTGCATCTAAAACACTTGCTTTATTTTCACAAAGACAAACTGTGCATGGTCTTTCCTTTACTAGCCACCACAGTGAAACTTCTCAACCACCCCCACGCCCTGGGTTCCTTCTGCACCTGTGCCAGGATGGAGACCCCCCCCCATAATTCCATCTCGTGTCTTCTTAAGTTGCTGCCTAATTTTATGGAGTCCTCCAGTAGATTTCTGAAAAAAATTTTGGTGGTGGTGGTGGGGTTCTTTTGAGTCAGGGTCTTGCTCTGAAGTCCAGGCTGGAGCTTAGTGGCATGATCACTGCTCACTGCAACCTTGACCTTCTGGGCTCGGGTGATCCCTCTGCTTCAGCCTCCCAAGTAGCAGGAACTACAGGCATAAGACAACACATGGCTGGCTAATTTTTTGGTTTTTGTAGAGTCGAGGTCTTGCTAAGTTGCCTAGGCTGGTCTCAAACTCCTGGGCTCAAGAGATCCTCTCACCTCAGCCTCCCAAACTGCTGGGATTACAGGCATGAGCCACCACACCCAGCCCTGAAAAAGGTTTTATAGGAGATAAATATTTTGAATCCTTTATGAAAGGTTCTTATATCGCCATACATGATTCCATACATGAAAGGTTCTTATATCTCCATACATGATTAGTTAGGTACAGCTAAGTTCAAAATCATTTTAATGAGAATTTTGAAGCCAGTGTCCTTATATCTTCTAGATTTCACTGCTGCTGGTGAGAAGTTCAAGACCACTGAATCCTATTCCTCTGTGTTCATTCTCGGACTGTGCTTGAGACTAGTTCTTTTTTCCAGACTTTAAACTTTACTATAAGGCTACAATAATCAAAACAGCCTGGTACTGATACAAGAACAGGCATACAGACCAATAGAACAGGATAGAGATTCTGGAAGCAAAACCTCGACTTCTCAACCCACTCAACTTTGACAAAGCCTTCACCGACAACCACTGGGGAGAGGAGAATCTATTCAGTAAATGGTGCTGGGAAAACTGGCTGACCACATGCAGAAGATTGAAACAGAACCCCTATCTATCACCATACACAAAAATCAACTCTAAATGGATCAAAGACCTAAATGTAAAACCTAAGTCTATAAGAATCTTAGAAAACACAGGAGACACCCTTAGGGGAATCGGAGTAGGCAATCAATTACTGATCAAAACCCCAGATGCCCATGCCATCAGAGATAAGATAGACAAGCGGGACCTCATTAAACTGAAAAGCTTCTGCAAAGCAAAAGAAATCATCAAGAGAGTGGGAAGATATCCCACACAATGAGTCTGGTTCTTAACCCTGGGCTTCTGACACGTCTTGTTAATGTGCCTGAACATGGGTCTTCTCTCATTTCCTGTGCTGGATGCCAGGCAGGCCGTTTTAATCTGGTCACTCACCTCCTCTGGTTCTAGGAAATTTTTTCTGTATTTTTTAGCTAATTTACTGCCCTCTACTTAAAAAAAATTTCATTATGTCAGGCTGTGCTATATCAAACCAACTAAAGCAGAGAAAAGGGTTTCTCAGTCTCCCCTTCTTAGTGTGAATCCAAGATAGAGGTGGAAAGCAGGATAAAGAAGATGCTATTACTCCTGAATGTCCCAGGGGTCAGAATGCAGGGGAGCCAGCGAGTCCCCCAACTGCTGGCCCCAACAACCAGCCCCAACACACTTAATCCAATAATCCAATAATCCAAGGGTCCGAGAGGAAGTCTCAAGGGAAACTTAAAATGTACTGGCCTGAATGAAAATGAAAATACATCATAAAACTTTATGTGCAGCTAAAGTAATGTTTAAAAGGAAGTTTACGGCACTATATGCTTACAATAGAAAAAATAAGAATGGTCTCAAGCCCCTCAGGGAATGAAGAGGACGTAAGGAGGGTGTTCAAGTGCTATGGACTGGCTTGTGTCCCCAGAATGCATACATTGAAGCCCTAACCCCCAATGTGACTATATTTGGAGACAGGGCCTTGAAGGCAGTAATTAAGGTTAAGTGAGGTTACAGAGAAAGAGAAAGAGACAGTAAGAGTGAGCACACAGAGGAAAGTCACATGGGGAGGCAGAGAGAAGACAGTCTGCAAATCAAGGAGAGAGGCCTCAGGAGGAACCACCCTGCTGACACTCTCATCTCAGACATCCAGACTCCAGAAGTAAGAGAAAATAAAAGTTTGCTAAGATACCTGGTCTGTGGTATTCAGTTATGGTGACTACCAAGGAAGCATTGAACCCTGCTAGAGGAATATGCGAGGGCAGCTGAGGAGTGGGATTCTTTATCAGCGAGTGCAGACCAAGGAGGTCACTCCAGGTAGCCAGATCCAGCACATCTGCCTCAGCAAGGGCCCAGCCCACCTCCTTCAAGATGCCAGCCCCCCACCCCGCCATGGTACCTCCAGGAAACCCCACGCCCCTCCATGGCACTGCCAGAACCCCCACACACCTCTGTGGCACTGTCAGGATTCTCCCCCTTCCCAAGCTCCTCTGTGGCACTGCCAGGACCCTTAGCCTTTCCTTCAAACTGCCAGGACCACCAGAGGAAACCTCAAAAGGCCGGTGGGAGGTTCTGGTCATGCTTCCCTCTTGGTCCTCCCAGGTTAGGAGAGGCAGACCCCTTGGGAAGAGCACAGCTGAGATGAGCCACCTGCACAAAGGTGGGAAGAGACAGGTTCATTTCCAGTGAGGCATGCACTCCAGGTCACTGAACAGACAACTTTCTATCTTTCGGTTTGTTTAGAATCAGCAGAGCATTAAATTTTACATGACTCTGATTTAACTTTGCACATGGTGAATATCTAACCAGGCAGTTGAAGGAGACATACCGAAAATCAAGTCAAGAAAAGCTACTCCCCACATCACAAATGGGACTCAATGAACATAAAACCTCAACTTGCGGGCTGATCACCCTATTGAATAGTGGCAGTGATTTCTGTAACTGAAATGGTTGATAAATGGTTGCAGTAAGAAATACCTTCTTTCAACTTCAGATTTTAATTTCCCTAACTTGCTAAAGGAAAATACTATTTAAGAGGAGCCTATCCTAATTATTTCTGTTACGAATCACAGTTAAATCTTCCTGTTATCCCTAGATTCAGAACACGTATTTCAGGTTGAAAATGTGCCTGCCCCATTTAAATTATATCCTCAGTGTTTAGTGACATAGTTTTCGCATGACTCACATTCTACCAGAAAATCAAAAGCAGCAGAAGTCCCCACTCAGCAGTTCTTCTCATGGGGAGTGACCCCCATGCTCACCACTGCGCAAAGACTTGGGACTGCAGTGAGTCTTCCAGAGAGGAAACGCTGGAATCAGGACCTCTGGGTTGAATGGAGGCCAAGAGCTTCCACAATGAATATGGAATTTTAATTTCCCAGTTAAGAACAAGAGAGCCCTTACTAGGTTCTCTATTTCCCTGCCACTGTGAGTCAGTAGTGAGTTTTTAAGAAAAATATTTTTAAAAAACCAGTGTGAGCCGGGGTCGGTGGCTCAGCCTGTAATCCCGTGCCTTGGGAGACTGAGGTGAGTGGATTGCCTGAGCCCGCGGGTTCGAGACCCGCCTGGGCAACTTGGTGAGACCTCATCTCTACAATAAATCAAAAAAAAATTAGCCGGATGTGGTAGCGCGCTCCTGTAGTTCCAGCTACCTGGAAGGCTGAGGCAGAAGGATCGCCGGAGCCCAGCAGGTCGAGGCTGCGGTGGCCGGGAGTGGCCACTGCACTCCAGTCTGGGCAACAGAGTGAGACTCCAATGCGCGCACACACACACACACACACACACACAAACCAGTGAGTTCTAAAAAAGTATATGGCTGTGAAAAAGTGGCACAACCAGAATTTCTGAACTCTGGTGACAGGAGGTCCCAGAGAGGCATGTCGGGAGGGCTCAGGGGTCTACCTCCCGCGCATTCCCAATTGCAGAAGGAAGGCAGCCTGCAGGTCTGCACACTGACCTCAGGCAGTTGAAGCTCTCATGCTGCCTCCTTCAGGCAACTTCACAGCCTCAGGGAGATAGCTGACACTGGCTTGAGCGCCGGGTGATGAGACTCTGTGCACCCCTTTAACGCAGAGGGACATTCTCCCCTTCCCAGCTACAAAGCCAAACTAGACACTTACAACGGCGACTTTGTGCCCATGAACTCGGCTGCAGCCCACGACTTGGGCTCGCTGCCGCCGGTGCAAACAGGAAATCGCTGTGCTGCCGGCAGCTCGACCCTGCGGCCACAGAGCAGCCTCTGTTCCTCATAATTGTCAACATCTGGCGGGCACCTCCAGACCCTTCCACCGCCACCCCCGCCCAAGCCTGCTGGCTCTAAAGCGACCCTGTGCAATGGGAGGTGTGTACTGGGAGAGGCCGTGCTAGCTTCACGCGCTGGGTGGGAGGTGAGGAAATAGCTTTAGAAGCCGCTGGAAAACAACTGGCTTCCTCTGCTATAACCACTCATGCCTGTAACAGGCAATTAATGGAATATTCAAAATATGAAAAGTCAATCTAAATGGAAAAGGGGCTTTCTTTTTTCCCCATTTCTGTGTGAAACAGCATGTTATGGACTAGAACTTGAAAGCTGGGGAAGCAGACTCGATTAAAGCAAAATCATGGAACAGCATCTGCTCTTACTAAACCATCAGGGGACTCCTCCATGTCACAATGAATTTGGCTAGTGCAATGGTTGATGACAATAATCACAATCAATGCTAATTTCAGAAGCCAATTCTCACTACACCACGATTTCAATGTTACTGTGGATCAAAGTTACATTTCAAAACTCAGGGCATGAAGAAGGCATTTCATTACATGGCAGGATCACAGGAAATGCATTATACTGGGGTATTACTCCCACACCTCAACATTAGCCACAGACTTCCTGGCACCTCTCCTGGGGAGGAGAGTATCTTCCTCTCCCCTCTTTGAGTCTAACTTGCCTGAAGTGTGCTGTGTGCTCCTGCCCTGCTATCCCACTGCCCAAGTTCCCTGCTGGCGGAACACTCTTCTCCTATAGGGTCTGGGGCTAGGCCTTAGGAGCTCACACCATCCCAAAGGCCAAAATCCCGAATGTTGAAACCACAAAGAACAAAATTCCCGAAGTCTAAAATTCCTGAAATCATAATCCTGGAAAGATCAAAATCCCGAAAATATAATTCTGGACAAAATAATTTTAAAAATTCAGTATCTCAAATGTTAGGAAACTTTTAAAAAGAATAAATAAGCAATTCTTTAAAAAAACATTTACTAGGCCGGGAGTGGTGGCTCATGCCTGTAATCCCAGCACTATGGGAGGCAGAGGTGAGAGGAATGCCTGAGTACAGGGGTTCGAGAACAGCCGAGGCAACTTGGCAAGATCTCATCTCTACAATAAATCAAAAATTTAGCTGGGCACGGTGGCACGCGCCTGTAGTTCTAGCTACATGGAAGGCTGAGGCGGAAGGACTGCCTGAGCCCAGCAGGTCAAGGCTGTTGGTGGTTGTGAGTGTGCTACTGCACCCCAGCCTGGGCAACAGAGTGAGACTCCAACTCAAAACAAAAAACAAAAAACAAAAAACATTTACTTATATTTTTAAAAGGGGATTTATTTGAGAAACAAAAACTTGACAAAGTACTTCACAGGCCACTTTACATAATGAAATAGGCAATAATGATATACATATTTTTGTAAGCATAAACACTCAGGTACACTAATGACAGTCACACAAATATAACAGTTATGAGCAGATGAACTGTATTCATAAAGAAATAATTATATAATGCAGGCATGGTGGTATAAGTCTGTAGTCTCAGTTACTTGGAGGGCTCAGTTAGGAGGATCACTTGAGGCCAGAACTTCAAGACCAACGTGGGCAACACAGAGAGAGACCTTGTTGAAAGAAAGAGAGAGAGAAAGAGAGAGAGAGAGAGAGAGAGAGAGAGAAAGAAAGAAAGAAAGAAAGGAAGGAAGGAAGGAAGGAAGGAAGGAAGGAAGGAAGGAAGGAAGGAAGAAAGAAAGAAAGAAAGAAAGAAAGAAAGAAATGGCTTGTAGGCTGGGCGCGGTGGCTCTTGCTTATAATCCCAGCACTCTGGGAGGCAGAGGTGAGAGGATTGTCTGAATCCAGGGGTTTGAGACCAGCCTGGGCAACTTGGTGAGACCTTGTCCCTACAATAAATAAAAAAATTAGCCAGACATGGTGTTGCATGCCTGTAGTTCTGGCTACTTGGAAGGCTAAGGCAGAAGGATCACCTGAATGAGAGCCACAAAAAATTGAGATGGGTCACCACCGCATATGCAGTTGTCCAAAGAGCCAAGATCTCAAGAGATGTATTTCTCTTTTCCTGAGAAAATTTCAATGTTTTTATGTACCTGTGCAATGTTTACACACAAAGTCAACACTGTGATAATGCACTTTCAAATGTGCAAAAAAATGCATTAAACAAATTAGAACTCTCTAAGTCTTTATATAATTTACACCTCCAGTTTTAGAAATGATGTGAAGATGAAATATGGCCAGGCGCAGTGGCTCAGTCTGTAATCCCGGTACTTTGGGAGGCCAAGGCGAGAGGATTGCATGAGCCCGGGGGTTCAAGGCCAGCCTGAGCAACTTGGTGAGATCTTATCTCTACTGTAAATCACAAAAACTAGCTGGGCGCGGTGGCATGTGCCTGCAGTTCCAGTTACTTGGCAGGCTGAGGCAGAAGGTCGAGGCTGCGGTGATCGTGAGCGTGCCACTGCACTCCAACCTGGGTGACAAGAGTGAGACTCCAACCCCCCAAAAAAGAAGATGAAATAATAGCATAGCAAATTATAAAAAATAATACTGACAACTTAAAATAGTGAAGAAAAAAAACTAAGAAATACTGAAAAGAAAATCTGACATGAATAAGTGTATCATAGGGATAGATAGATAGTGGGCAACTGCATGGAGGTAGTCCACAAGAGCTGGTCAACTTCCATGATCTGTAATCTGAAGTTTTGCATCATGATAAATAGCTGTTTTTTAATTTGAGGACATGGCTTTATTTGGAGAATATGCTCACATTCATTTTCTACATGACACTGCTCTTTTGAAATCCTTCTATGACTTTACATATACTGACATGAGCATTCCATCTTAATTGTTCCTTTCTTCTGTGCTGTGCTCCTATGTTGTTTTGGGTACATGGCGATCCATGCACTAACAAGAGTTGGTGGAAACAACACTGGTAACTGAAGAGTGACACCACTGGGTATACTACCGTGCACACGATTACTTTAGAACCAGTGAGTAACACTGCTGGCTTCTTTAGGTGAATTAGCTTTATAAAAGCTCCTGGGATGTCATCAGCTGAAGAAATGCCAATGCAGGCAATGACGCATTTTCAAACTTAAGTTTTCGTGGCTACTATATCATGGAACGAATCCACTCATCTGAATTACCGCCAAATGCGTTGGAGCCAACTGGAAAAAACAAATTTTACTGGTAACAACTTGAAATGCACTCTTAGAGGGCTTGATTGCACCTAATTCCAAATCGGTCATTATAGTTTATGGATTCAATGAGACATTAGAGATTTTAGACTTCAGGGATTTAGACTTTAGGGATTCTGATCTTTAGGAATCTGGAATTATGGCATTCGGAATTGTGTCCTTCAGGATTATGACTGGCACCAGTTGAAGCCCTAATCCCCAATTTGACATTATGTAGAGATGAGGCATTTGGGAGGTAATTAGGTTTAAATGAGGTCATGAGGGTGGGGCCCTTATGAAGGGATTAGTGTCTTTATAACAGGAGACACCAGAGAGCTTGCTCTCCTTCTGTCTCCACTATGTGAGGACACAGCTAGAAGGTGGCCATCTTCAGGTCAGGAAGAGGGCCCCACCAGAAATCAAACCCTTGATCTTAGACTTTCCAGCTTCTAGAACTGTGAGAAAATAAATGTCTGTTATTTAAACCATCTATCTATGGTATTTTGATATGGCAACCTGAGATGATCAAGATAACAACCCAGATCGTATACCAAAACTGACTAAAAAATGGATTGTAGTCCTACATGTAAAACCTAAAACTACATAATTTTTAGAAGAAAACATAGGAGAAAATCTTTGTGAACTTGATTAGTCAAAGATTTCTTAGCTATATCAAAAGCATATCCATGAAAGGAAAATTGAAAAATTGGATTTCATAAAAATTTAAAACTTCTACTTTTGAAAGACATTGTTAAAAGAATGAAAAGAAAAGCCACAGACTCAAAAAACATATTTGCAAAGTTTATATCTGATAAAGGACTTGTGTCTAGAATATATAAACAACTCTCAAAATTCAACAGTAAGAATCCAAACAACTCAACAGTAATGGGCAAAGGATGTGAACAGACCCTTTACCAAAGAAGATATATGGATGGCAAATAGCCTATGAAAGGCACAGAACATTATTAGTCATTAGCAAATGCATAAAACCACAGTGAGATGTCACTACGCATCTACTAGATTAACTAAAATTTAAAAGATTGATCATGTCAAGTGCTGACAAGGATATGGAAGAACAAGAGCTCTCATATACTGCTTGAGAATGTAAAATGGTACGACCAACTTAGAAAATATTTCAGGAGTTTCTGAAAAAGTTAAGCAACATACACCTACCATATGAACCAGGGCTTTTATTCGTAAGTATTTTTCCAAGAGAAAAGGCTTCACATGTGTACATTCTCACGTACATACAATGACTTGTACCCAAATGTTCACGACAGCATTATTTTTAATAGCTAAGAACTGAAACAATTCAGATGTCCATCAACAGTTGAATGGGTAAACAACTTGTTGTGCATCCATACAATAGAATATAGTTGACCCTTGACCAATGCAGGGGTTGGGGCGCTGATCCCCTGTGCAATTGAAAATTCATGTATAATTTTGAACTCCTCCCGAAACTTAACTACTAGTAGCTTACTGTTGACTAGAAGCCTTACCAAAAACATAAGTAGTTAATTAGCACATATTTTGTATGTTATATGAATTACACTTTGTATTCTTACAATAAAGTAAGCTGAAAGAAAAAACAGTATTAATAAAATCATAAAGAAAATACATTGATAGTATTGTACTGTATTTATGGATGTTGTAAGTTTATGTCTGTTTACAAGATGAAATGTCTATCTGCAATGGCACAACCACAGCTGCAGACCTCAACTTACAGTACACATGAAGAAATTCAACTTTTTCTTGTAGGGTCATGACTTTCTCTGCTTCTTGGGAGTACTTCCAGCTTCACTAGCGGAACTGCATATGGATCTCATAGTGCTATTCAGGGTTTACAGTACTGCACTAAATACAACAGAAGATATTCGAGACCTGAAAAGATCTCTTTATACCGCAATACACAATTTACTGGAGAGGAATTACTCAAAGGGAGATAATTAGCGTCATGTGGCATTTTAAGCAGACACTCACAACACCTGAGCTCATTGAGTAGCAACAAGAAGTGGCTATGAAATTATTACAGTAGTGCAGTATGAACTGCAGGTAATTTTATGCAGATACAATTTAATATTGCAGCTTTATGTCTGTTTACATTTCTCTCAACTGTGAAAGGAACCATGGATAGTTTGTGTTTGTATGCACAAGTTTTGATAAATTTTAACTTCTTATAATATATTTGTGCTTACTTTTTGGTAGCAGATGATAAAAAAGATTCGTATATACATATGAATCTCTTTTATGTATTCATAAAATATCTTTTTAATTTTTTCTGTATTTTTAGGTTTTGTGGTTTGTTTGCAATTTTTTTCCAGTTGTCACAGATCTCCAAAAAATTTTCCAAGCGACTTATTTTTAACCCTCACATTCAGAGACATCTCCCAGATCACCTACCAGCAACTCAACTGCACCTTTTAATGAAATAGTGAGATACAAATCACTTCATATTAAATAGCACAGCGTTGGAACCAATTATTTTATTGTAATGATATTCGGCTTATAATGGAATGTAGGATATTGAGGAACTTACTTATGGCAAAAAAAAGTCAAAACTTTATATCTTATATTTTTCTAACATGTGGCAACATGTGAAACAGTCACCGACAAGCATTGCAGGTTTATGAACATATGCTGTACAACATTAATTTGTTTGATGTCTTTCACCTAGTGTTTTTCTATTTGAGCAGACAATGAATCTCGTTTTCTTCCTCCCACATTAATAATATGCTATTTATTTGTTCATTAAAAAAAATTTTTTTAAAGAAAGCAGGATTTCTTGAGAAGACAGAAAAGCTCCCATAGCAGGAGGGGACCCAAGGGGGTTGCCCAATAATATGTAATTTACTGTCTAGTCTCGGGCTCAAAGATATCGAAGGATACACTCGTGATTCCTGAAAATCACTTCTCAACTGATTGAACAGAAGCTTGATAAATTTCAAATGGGACATAGTTTTTTTTTTTTTTTTTTGATGATTGGTTCAGTAGATAGGAGTTAATAACACCTATTTCTAGTCCCCAGAAGAATAATTTTCTCCATCATTTTAAAGATTTTTGCACAAAACAATATGTGGAAACATATTGATCTGTACGATCCATACTGTAAATATGGAAATGCCAAAAAAAAGTATACACATTTTAAGTATGAGCTTCACTCAAAAGATGGCGTTAATCAAATGAATGCCAGTGAAACTATGTGACAGGCAGCACAGTCAAAGAAAATAGCCTAAGCACTATTAAGTGAACGTCACACTACACATTGCTACCATAATTCAATTCAATCTCAAAAGTAACACATGGATAACATCTCTTAAAATGTGTATACTTTTGGGGGGATCCCCTGCATTTGCAATATAATTTAGAATCATTTTAGGCTTTTTGACTGATATAATATTTCTACCATGTAATGTCCCTATGGTAGATTTCATTCCTGCATGATTCCAAGTGCTAAGTAAGAATTATAACGAGCCTTTTTTCCTTCCATGCAAGAAGTATAAGATTATTTTTCCTATAGGCTACTGTTTTTTCATTGAAAACTTTGGCTTTTTGATTCGTGCTGGTAGTCCCTTTCAGCTGACTTTTTACCAGTAAGATGACATTTCATCTTTAGTAGCTCTTCTGCTAGAACAATAATAGTATAATATCTGTCAGTAAGCATGTGGTAACCTGCTGCATTGGGAATTTTCTCCAGCAACTTTTTATATAAACGAAATAAAATTCTGGTGCTTACTGGAAGATCGGGTCAAGTGATGTTTTCAGAAGTTATGCTATCATAGTAGGGAAATACTGAAAAAAGAAACCCTGTTTTTTAATCATCTAGTGCATAAATGTGGATTATATGTTATAAATGACATTTGCCCTTTAATTTCTGACTTAGTGCAGATAGATAAATTCAATCTGTGCCACTGGATGCTTCAATACTATCTGTCTTCAACTTAGACAGTATCTTTCTTTAAGGTTACAGTAACTTGTTTATCTACCTTTTCAAGTTATGCTTTTTCAAGATATGATACAAAGGGTATACCCACAGCTGCCTTTCTTAAACAAATGCTCTTTATTGCTACCTTCTGTTAGGAAGAAGTATAGGCACCACTGTGAAAGCATTTCACACATTCTCTTTCTACATAACATCAGCTGTTTTTTTTTTTTTTAACATATATCTCAGTATATAGTCCACCATTTTATTTGCTTTTTCATGCAATTTGAATGGAAAACTTCAAGGAAACATGCATTTTTGAAAACTCTGCACTTGCATAAGTTTGTCCTGTATAATCACCAGCAATCTCTTTATGTCTCCTGAAAGGGGACATCTGAGTGGTTTGTTAGATGTCCCCTTAGAAGGGACACTCGTGCAAAGGGTTAAAAATCTGCATGTAAGTGAATTATGCAACCTATGTTCACTATGCAGCCTATGCGTTGGAGGGTCTACTGTACTATTCAGAAATAAAAGCAAAGTAACTATTGCTGTGAGCAAACAACATGGATGGATCTCAAAGTAATTATGTTGAGCAAAAGCAACCAGAGCATAAAAGTGCATGTCACATGATCCCATTTATAGAAAACTCTAGAACACAGAAAACTGATCTGCAGAGAGAAGCAGATCGGTGGCTACCTGGTGTCAGAGGGGCTGGGTGGACAAAAGAGACTTGGGAGCTGGGTGTGTTTCACTATTTTGATGTGTGGTATAGGGGTAAAGACACATGTCAAGCTGATCACACTATATGTATGAAATAGGTGCCATTTACTGTACGTCAGCTATACACCCAAAAAGCTGTTTGAAACTAACAGAAGACAAATGAACAAATGACTGTAAATTCCATAAAGTCTCTAGATCTAAGCACCAATTTATAGAAAATCCAGGGAAAGAGAAATGTGTTAAATGAGATCGGGAGATACAATCAGCAAATGGCCAATTATTCCAACATCTTCAATAAAATATTTCAAGAAAAAAGATAAAGGGTGAATCTATGGATTTAAAGAAATTATCAATAAATGTAATGTGTGAATCTTCTTCAGATCTCAGTTGAAAACAACAAACTAGAAAGAAAAAAGGAAGAGGAAGAAGGGAGGCAGGGAGAAAAACAGAATTTTACAAAACAGTAAGTCCCAGGATGGAACATTTGACATCCTTAAGGTCAACGTAGATGTCCTTTATGGTATAGGACCCCATTTATACAAGATCCTGGAAAACATAAACCAGTCACAGTGACAGAAGGCAGAGGGTGAGGACAGAGCTCCTCTAGGTGTTGGGTGTGAGCAGCACAAGACAGCTGAGGGGTGACTGGTGGGTTTGAGTAGCATACTTTTTTCTTTTTTTTGAGTTGGAGTCTCAATCTTGTTGCCCAGGCTGGAGTGCAGTGGCATGCTCACGGCCACTGAAGTCTCAACCTGCTGGGCCTGGGCAATCCTTCCGCCTCAACCTTCCAAGTAGCTGTAACTACAGACGCATGCCACCATGCCCAGCTAGTTTTTGTGATTTTTACTATAGAGATGGGGTCTCACCAAGTTCCCAGGCTGATCTCTAACCCCCGGGCTCAGGCAATCCTCTCGCCTCGGCCTCCCAAAATGCTGGGATTATAGGCGCTGAGCCATCGCGCCCAGCCAACATACTTTTTTCACTGTGATTTTTTTATATTACTTGAATTTCTTTATAAAGCAGTCAAGTATAACTTTACAAATATATAAAGCTATTTTTAAATAGGTTTAAGTGAATACAGCTATGTAACTGATAAAGGAACGAACATTCATTCCTTTAATTAAAAAGCATCAAAATAAAAAAATTATCTGAGAGCACAAAGCCTGACACTCCAGGAGAGACTGAACCCACGTGGGGCAGTTCACTGCTGTGGCCTCCCACAAAAACTACCCTGGATGAAAAGTCTTCTGCCTGGGGTCTCAAGCTGCTATGAAACCGAACAGGCATCCAGCTTCCCTTAGTTAGAACCAGCACAACAGCAGTGTGGTGAGATTGCTACGTTCCAGTTTACACAAGATATATGGTACTTAGAAGGGCAGGGACAGTCTGCCTGAGGGTCCTGTTCTACATATTTTCATGAGTTTATGAAAAGCATATCGTTACATTTGCAGCATGCAGCCTAGTAATCAGGAACACGTAGCCAGAAAACTTCTACAGATGCCAGTCCTTGGCCACAAATTAGTGTGGGGAAGGCTGGTCACGACTTGACAACAGGACAGGCTCTGCCTCCCTGAAGGGCCAGCAGCACAGACAAGTTATCCATCTGACAATGGCCATGCCCATCTTTCTCAGAATGGAGCTGCTCAACCTGAGACAGTGGCTCAGTCTCATGCCAGCATGTCTACTGCCGGGGCTGCCCTGCTGTCCACTTCTAAGGCCACCCTCCTGTCCACTGCAAAGGCCATCCTGCCAGTGCCAACCTGCTGTCCACTTTCAGGGCTACCCTGCCATCCACTTGCAGGCCCACCCTGTTGTCCACTTCCAGGATCCCCATGCTGAGGCTGCCTGTTCACATGTACATGTCAGCCACAGCTCTGTGGAACACATCAGGGACACATGGTATATAGAAATTCTGAGATGCTGGCTTGGGATCTGAGAGCTCCTATAATGCTCTGCAGCATGGGTTCCAGTTAAAAACTTGAATCAGAATGAACTATGAAGATGGGACCAGCATGTATGTTTCCACTCAAGCCCACATCCTACACTGTCTGATCAACAATGGATGAATCAAAGTGAGGGCACAAAGACCATGACCAAGGCCATGACCAAACACAAGTGGCCACAGGCAGGACGCAGATGTCAGGTCACAGAGAGGAATTTGACAGAAGCAAACATGTGTGCGGTAGGAAGAGACACGGCAATGGTACCTGTGTCAGAAGCTGCTCTGATGTCAGCTCATTGATCCAGCGTGTGTACCGTTCGGTGGAGTTGGGGGGATCTCTCCTCACTTGGCAACCTATGATCTGTGAAAACAACACACAAGAACATAAATTAAAGTTGTGTGGGTAGGTGTGTACAACCCCCGTACATAAGACTCATGCCGTCTTAAACACACATGCTGCCTTAGGCACATCTAACTAACTGAATCTGTTGAGTCTGGGTTGGGTCAAGCAGAACACCCAGAGTCCAAGGGAAGGAGGAAGAAAGAACCTTTTCTAGCTCCAAGCCAGGCAAGAACTCCGGGTGACAGCCACAGTCCCTAATAGAGCATCTTAGCAGTGAACAGCTAAAGCTGCCCTTGGCTGGATTAAGAACATGTCACCGACAACATTTCCCCTTCAAGCACTCAAATTACATGACCCACATACAAGGTCAAACACCCTAATATTTCCAAGAACTTGCTTCTTGAACCATAACTCAAAGCTGAGGCAAGAAAGTGGCTGTCACAGCCCGGGCAGCAAATTCCCAACATACTCACTTCTGCCTCAGGAAAGAAATTTTCTAAATAAAGAAGAAACTTGCAAGTAGCTCACTTCCTCCGGGGAGGCCTCCTTCACTCCTTCCCTGGGCCACTTCAGAAAGCATCCTGTCAGTGCCTCTCTAGTTCCTTCCATTCAGCATGGTGTCACACAAGCTCACTGGCCTTCCTCACCCTTCTTTCTGTCCTCAGTCCCACCTCTGCCTCCTTCAGGCCCACTCCCCTTCCACTTCCCCTCTGCCCTTCGGCACTCACCCCAGTCGTTCTGCTCCTGCCCTGCCCTCGTAGCACCCCACAGTCTAGACAAACTCTTGTCCTGTTTGCTCATGGCAAACATGCCTGAGACACTCCAGTCTGAGAGGCCAGGGGCCTGGAGAGAAGCCCATCCAGTGTGGACGCAAAGGCTCATGCCAGGCACCTCACAATGAGGAGCTGAGAACTCCCCTCCAGCTGGGGAGGGACACCTCAGGTATCTGCAGACAGCAGAGCCTGCCCTGCAGTGTAGGCCCAGGGTAACCAGAGCCCACCTGAGCAGTTGTCCTCATGGCAAGGGCCCAAGGCCACAAGTCCCAGCTGAAGTGGGGCCAATCTCCAACTCACCAATTTGAGGATGCAATCTCAAAAATGTACTCATAGTTGGGAAGAGTGTGATTACATCTCCTAATGATAAAACATCAAGTCACCCCAAGGCAGGTGAGTATCTGCAGTCTTGCTCTAACACACACATTAATGTAAATGTGATTAATTTACATTAATGCCATTATTATACTAACAAAAGTTTGGGGGAGGCTTTCACTTGCTTGTGTTTTTTTTTTTTGCTGTTGGTTTTTTAAAAATTAAACTTCTTATTTTGAGAAAATTGCAGTTTCACATGCAGTTATAAAGAAATAACATCATGCAAACCACAGGTCAGTCCCTGGCCACAGGACCCCATGATGCCCACCACAGTCACCCACACTTATTCTCGGGGGCTGTCACTCATCTGGGATACCAGAGCCATGAAAGACTGTTACATGGGACACGCAGGCTGTAGTCGTCTATGCCCGGCTTCCATCCCACTCCACTGTTCTCTGGAGAGTCATCAGGCTGTTGTGTGTAACAAGTTAGTTTCTTTTCTGACTGAAAGATATTCCACAGAAGGTATGTACCCCAGCTTTACCAAGTACCTGCTGAAGAGCTATTATGATTAGCAGTTTGTACACTATTCACTAAACGTTCATGTGCAGGTTTCTGTGTGAATGTAAGTGTTTATTCCTCTGGGATAAACACCCAGGAGCACAACTGCTGGGTCACAGAATAGTTTAATTTTTAGAAACTTCCAATCTGTTTCCAGAGTGGTGGCTCCATTTCACATCCCAGCAATGTGTGCACGACTCAGTCTCTTCAATTCTCACCAGTGTTTGCTGTTGTCACCATTTCATCCTGACCATTCTGATCTCTCAGTGGTTTTAATGTGTTTCTCATGGCTAGTAATGGCATCATTCCTGTAGTTATCTGTCATCTGCATAGCCTCGTCTGAGAAAAGTCTTTTCGTATCTTTTGCCCATTTCCTAACCAGAATAAAACACACCTGGTGATAGTTATATAATTTCTTTGATATATTGCTGAGTTCTATCTGGGAACCTTTTATAGATCACTCCTGAAAGCACATGCTAAAAATAGCTGAGAATTAAGATGGCTTTTGAAATGTTCCTGCTCAGGAAGGAGGTTCCCTGCACCTGATCTGACCAAGACTACTCTGAAACTGCCCATTGCAGCTATTTTCAGGTCTTGTCTATACTGGCTCACGTTTGGCTGCTAAAGAGAAAAGAGTTTGAGGAAAAAAAGGAAAATACTGATCAAAAGCCATGAGGTAGAAATCCTCTGGGTCAAAAGGTATTCCCAAACACAGGGAAAAAGAGGCTTAACTGCTATACACAAACACCAAGACCCTGAGACCTGCCATGATGGGGTCACAAGCAGCTGCCATGGGGTGACAGACAGGGTCAGCGCACCACCCATTCCTGAGAGCTTTGCTTCCAGCTGGTGCGAGAGGTTCCTTCAGAGTATGAGTCAATTTATGCTACTTCCAATGTGTGTGCCTGAGAATCTACCCCAAGCCTTTCCCAGTCTCATGCTTCTGATGAAAGCTTGAACCATGCTGTGTAGGGTCTCTGACAAGAAGGATTCAGTGGATGATCCTGTGAAACCCGAGCCCCTGAGGTTGACCATTCCTGTGACTTTAATCAACTGCAGCCAGGAGCACTGAGTTAACCAGTGGAGAGAGGGGAGGGGACCTTCATGTTGGCCTCAAGGTCTCTTTAAACCTGTTCTGAAGACAGCACCAAGCCCTTTTTTGTGCTGCCACTGCACCTAAATGATCGTTAGAGGAGTGTGGATTCCACAGGGAGGCCAGCTGCTCCTTCCCACAGCCCTACAGCCTTCCTTCCACCCAATACCGACTGCATACTCCCCGCATGAGGCGATGCTATGCTCTCCCCTCACAAGAGACGCATGCAGAAGACACCCAACACACCTCACACTACGCAGGACTAGGGGTTCTCAGAGTTGAAGTCTCTGTGGCATGATACCTGGGTTACAGTAGGTGCTCGATGAACAGATGTGAAGAAAAGAGACATGTGCTAGCCCAGGAGGCTGACTATTCCTTCACATTCCTAGGAGGAACCACCGGGTTAAGGTTCTCAAGAGGTTTTGCTGCTTGCTCTCTGGAGAGTATCTGTGCCAACAAGCAAAGCAGACGCCTGGGTTACTGGAGCAAATTTCCACAAGCATGTGCGAACTCTTCCTCCATTTATATGGGGCCACAAGGATCTAGCAATTTAGCTGAAACAACATCAGGTCAGAAGGTTGGAAGGAAGGGACCCTGAGTAGAAAGGAGGGTTGGGGGCTATGATGGACTGAGTTTCCTAAGTTGGCCCCACAACACCCCTTCTTCACCTCCCCTTGCTGCCACCCAACCCTAACCCACTGAGAGGTGGCATCTATGGTGTCTTCCCTCAAATCTGGGGTCAGAGTGATGCTCCATGACACTATGTTCTGAGGGCAGGTCATAAAAAGCAATGCAGCTTCCAGAAGGTCAGGATACTTGTTCCTCACCATGCTGTGAGGAGGCCCAAGCAACTGTATGGAAATGCTGCGGGCTCCAGCTACCCGCCAGTATCTCCTGCAGACATGTGGGGGCCAGAGCCTCCAGATGACCCTGGCCCTGCCATCCAGGTATCCAGCTGAGGCTTGCCATAAGCAGAGTCAAGCCATTTCCCACAGGAAGGGATTCAGACCATGAGGTGACCCCCACATCACATGGCCCACACACCCTGCATAAGCACTTGGTGGAAAGGTCGGGTGGAGGGCCTGAGGGGACCCCATCAGGACACCCTGCAGACTCTTGGGAAGTAGGTGTGGAGGACAAGTCCTGAAAGCAGCAAAGGGACAGACAGACCCTTAATGGGCAGCAGATGGAGAAAACATGCCTCAGCAACACCGTGCAACACGTTCCTGGTACTGGGCTCCACTGCTTCTGCATGGGAGGAAGAACAGACCATGTAGTCACAGGCAGAGGAGGCTGTGGCACAGCAGGACCTCAAGAAGGCCTCCTTCCCAGAAAACCCTACAGGCACAGACAGGAGGACCTAGCTTTAAAATTATGCTGAACAAAAAAAGAAAACAGTAGTATTTGTGACACGAACCCCTGGGATGCAGATGAGCATGTGGCAGGGTCCCCTGGACACACTGGGAGTTCATGAGACTCCAGGCAGCTGTTCCCTCTGGCTGCTCTCAGCCACATCCAACGTATCCTGTTCCTAACATCAGGGCCTCAGCTGCCCTTCCTAAGCGGCAGTGGTGAAGGTGAATGGGGGAGGAAGAATAAAAAGGGACAGTAGCCCAAACCCCCAGCCTGCAAAACCCCGAGTTACCCAGTCCTGATGGGACCCTGCTGTTCCTGCCCCAAGAACTAAGGACACTGTCAGACCATCCCACACCCACTCCATACCCTGGAGAGGAGAGGAGACAGGAAGTTACCCCACAGTTCCCCCTCCAGGGTGCTGACTGTTCTGACCCCGACTTGCTGAGGGAATTCTCACTAGTCTGTCATGGTCTGGAGGGCAGGCAGCAGGCCACCTTGCCACATGTGCAAAATGGTGTGGGCTCCTGGCCAACCCCAGTCCTGCCCCCCAGGACCTCCTCAGATGAAGGCTGCAGAACACAACACAGATTTCTTTAAACAGAATATCAGAAAGTCTTATTCCAGGGAACATGCAGCTCCTCCCTGTGGGACAGAATGGAAGGAGGCAAGGTAGGCTGACCTGGCTGTCTAGGGTGATGTAGGTTGGCACACGGGGTAGAAGGGATCATCTGGGACTGCAGGGTGATGGGGAAGCCATAGGACAGGAGAGGATGAGGGCACATGGGTCCACCCAGAATTCCACAGGCAAGCTGTGACTTACATAGACTCAACACAATCCCTCCTTTCTTTCACTTCACTTCCTATAACCTCCTGGCGTGACCCACTCCAGAGGATGAGGGTCGAGGCTGTAGATGCAGGTGGAGTACCTGCCTCACGGAGGATGATTTTTGAGGCTGTAGAAGTGGGGGGAGCACCCGCCTCATGGGAGGAGGGTGAGGGTTGAGGGTGTGAGGGTGGAGCACCCACTTCATGGAGGATGCAGTAGAGGGCACCCACCTCATGGGAGAACAAGAGTTCTGGAGGGTGTGGGGTGTTTAGAGACAAAGAATGATGCCTCTATCATCACGAAGCCCTCACTTTCCCTCATCAGTAAGATGAAAATTAAGACATCTGTGGAGGATGGTTTTGAGGGAGGTGTGCACCCAGCTCTTCTCATATTACTGATATTGAACACTGCAGGTCACCCACCCCAAGAGCTCACTGGAGACTCTGATGTTGACAGCAGGCCACTCCTCCTTCCTTCTGGACCTGTCACTGGCTGCAGGGATGGAGAGAAGTCCCTTTGTGCTCACATGTGGTCCTGCATTGCCTCTGCTCCTAGGGTGACTTGACTGGCTCCCCTTCCTCTTCCTGCCTGCTTACCTCTGTCTTTGTGAAACTATGCATTTCATAAGTCCCCTCCTCTTTTCCCTTGAGCTGGGGACCCTGGAGAAGAAGGCCCTCCTTCTTGGTCACTCTCAAGCCCTCCCCCAAAGCAAACACAGAGGCTTCTCTGATTCCACCCAACTCCTGCTCCAGAACTGATCCTCTGCTCTGAATGTTCCAAAAATGAGTGGATAAATAGGAATAAGTATCATACTTGGAACTACCTAATGATGCCCCAAATGTAACATTCCAAAAGTTCTGCAGTGATTTATTTACATACAACTACACGATTTATGTGAGCTGTCATCGAGGGCCTTTCCTCCTAATTAAACAGCATCTTGTAAACAGCCTTACAAAAATAATGACCAAGTACGAGTCTGCACTCAGCACTCATTTCATTCTCTCAGAACAAACTACACTGTATAATTGATGCAACCACCAACCAGCAACTGCAAATTAAGACTTTTGTAGGTCATGATTTTTAAAAAGTCCAGCCACACAATAACAACCTTTCTAAAGCTGACTTTGTCTCGGTGCAACAAAACTACGAGGACATCTCTAATTTTCATGCAGAAGAGTCTGAATGTGGGAGAAATGCACAAATTCTCCATCTATCCATGTGGTAGGGAGAAAAATGTGGCTGGCACAGGGAACAACAGGGCTCCTCTCCTGTCACAACAGACTATCTAGAGAGCTTAATAAGGGGGTTAGCAATAACAGTTATAATCTAGAACTTTAAAAAACTATAAAAATGCAAATCAAGGTTGTTTTATTAAGACTGAGACAAACTGACACAGTTGGCATTTCTTCTAAATTCCTGTGTATCCCCTAAACATCCCAGTTCATCTGAACCTTTGCCATGGAGAACTGCCAAAAGCAATTTCAGGAATGAAGCCAATCAGCTTGATTTTTTTCAGGATGGAAATAAAAGATACAGAAATGAAAACACATCTGAAAGTATCTCTCGTTCCAAAGTATCAACACTCATTACAGAGTTCTTCAGAGGTGTGCAATAGTATATTCTAAATACTTGGAAACTGTCATTGTAGCTGCGTAAAAACCACTCCGAGTGAAAGATGTGGCATCTCATGAAAGGCCAAGTCACTCCAATTACACAAAAGCACATTTCTACCTCACAGACTGGGATGGGGTTTGCTGCACATAATTTTGGTCTTCAGAACAGACGAACGCAGAGACCTGCTCTAAGTGAGGAACCCAGCAGTCAAGTACAGCGCATCCCCAGCATCTGCTGCCCCTTTCTTCTCGCCTTCTACATATGAATCGTGCCTCTCAGCCAATGAAAGGAGTTTCTGGAGATCCCAGACTCTGTACTTCCCTTACTTAAAATGCCCACAGAAATCCACCCAGAGGACTTCGTTTCCATTTTTTTTCTTCTCTTCCCAGCAAATGTAGGTTGTGAGTCTGCTCTCTCTTTTCATGTGACTCACAAATCCAACCTACATCTCTGGAGGCTGAGTAGAAATTCCTATGATGGTGGCAGGCCCTGCTCAGAGCTGGAGGAGCTGCCTCGGGGACACTACAGTTAGGGACTGGTCCAACATGCAGATGCTCTCTGACATCTTTTCCAATGAAGAGGGTACAAAATGGAATAGTCCACACCTGTAAACTTTTAGCAATCATCTTCTGGAGCCTGTGGTAACCAATTGCTATGAATACACACATTGACAATGTCTGTGGTTCCTATACTTTGTTGGCTTATGACCCTTTTAAGAATCAGGTACAAGCCACAGAGCTTTCTCCTGCCCTCAATGAAAACACATTTCCCCATCTTGTAAGCCCCTGCAGTCACTCTGAGGCCAGCGAGTTCCCCAGGATCCTGCACACTCCGACAGAGGCAGCCACATGGACCCTTCTGCATTTGAGAAGGTGGTCTGTGTTTCAGTCTGAGACACACCCCTGACACACACATGTGACACACACACCTGGACACATACCCAACACACCTGGGACAAGCACCTGACACACACACACCTGAGACATCCCTGGGACACACCTACCTGACACACCCTCATGGAACACACACACATGGGACACATACCTGAGACACATCTGACACACATGCCTGGGACACACACCTGAGACAAACATCTGAGACACATACCTGACACATACACAGAACACACACATCTGGGACACACACATCTGAGAAACACACTCAACACCCAACATCCACACCTGACACACACCTGAGACACATCTGAAACACACCTGAGACACATAACTGGGATAAACACCTAGGACACACACACGCCTGAGATACACACGCAACACATACCTGACATACACCTGAGACACACTCAACACACACATCTGATACACACATCTGAGACACATACCTGAGACACAAGCACCTGACACACAAACCTAACTCATACACCTGAGACACACATACCTGATACACACTTGAAACACACATGGGACGTACACACCCGGAACACACACACCTGAGACACACCTCCGTGCAGCCAGCTGTTTCTCTATACCCCCAGCATGCTGGTCTAGCCCTCATTTATGCCCCAAGTACTCCACTGCTCTCTGTACAACTACAATCCAGAAAGGAAGCATTCTCAGCATGGAACTCCAGCTGGCGAAGTGTCACCTGTCCCATGGAAAGGGAGACCACACAAGACCCTGAGGAGGACAGGCTTGTGTTTGTGCACAGCAGGCAGGCAGCAACCTGAGTCCTGAGAGATTCTTGTACTGGGGGCTAGAGAGAGAGGTACACAGTGTGGAATTTCTTCAAAGTATAAAATAGGTGGGCTAAATTCAGAGTGCCCAAACAAAACCTACTAGAGGAGAAATGGATCATCCTGGTGATTGTACCTCAAGAAACTACATCTTAGGAGCTATTTCTATTAGAAAACCCACACGATGAACTAACTCGTCACCAGCATCTGCTCTGTGGTCAGCTGGGGTGCCAACACTGTGTAGGACTGGATCCCACCATGATCAGATCATGCCATGACTGTTCTGTTCTGTGCTGTGACTGGTACACACATGTGGTCGTGATGCACAGCACTCCACCAGGAGGAGGGGTAGAGGGATCTGTCCTCAGGTACACCTGAAAGACAGACACCACTACGCTGACCCAAGTTATAGATCTTTCAGTATCTGAAACCAAGTGATCACCACTGGAATTCAAAGATTTCTTCCAAAACTTTAGTGGATGTCTAAGGACAGAGTCACCTTTTCTGAACCACAGAGTGGTCAGGATGCCAGTCCCGGGGACCCCTGACCCTGTTACTCCTTCATCTGTGTCCTCCTTGTCATGTGGGGAGCCCTCAGAGAAACCTTGTTCAGGAGGAAGGGCTCTGTGGGGGCAGCTGTGAGGCCATTGTAAAGATGAGCACCATAATTTGTGGAAATCTAAATAAGAAAAAGTATGTTCTAAAACTGCTAACACACTATAGCTCTCAACCTGTGTTTTCATGTCTAAAGTGCTCAGCTTCTAAAATGCTGATTAAAAACAAACAAAACCCTTTGAAAATAACACGTGCATCCAAAATAAGAAGCATATTTTTCTTCAAAGGAAGACATCCTCACATGTTTAGAGATACACCAGCCACAAGTCACTCTCTGTGATGTGGCAGGCCTACCATAAACTGATGCTTTTCACCCTGGGAAAAGTCCTTACTTAAAAAACCACAGTGCTGATTTCATGAGAAGGTGGCACTAGTATAGAAAAGAGAGGAGTACTCACACTTGTCGGGTGCTGAAGGGCAGCTTCATACTGCAGCCTCACCCTCTGAGGCATCATCACATCGTCCTGTAGCAAAGAGCACATTTTACACTCAGAAAGAAATTCTCACAAATACACAAGAAGATATACAACCCAGCAGCAAAACAGGCAGGAGTCTCGGACAGGCCATTCAGACAAGAGGACTTCCAGTGGGTCATACACCTCTTCAGCCATTGGGGAGAAGCAACCACTTATACAACAGAGTGGGAAAAACAGGGAACTGACAGTCCCACGTGTAACTGATGAGGTGGAATACCCAGAATGCCCAAACACTTCTGGATGCTATGAGGACTGACACCATGGTTCTGAGATACAGTCTGGCAACACCCAGCACAGCTGAAGATGCACTTCCTAAGACCCCATGGTTTCACTGCATGGGTAGAAACAGACATGCACACCCTGTCTGACTACAACACCAAGAAAGAGTCTACTCTGCACCTGGTGCTCCATCTGAGCTGCAGATCTTCGTGAAGACCCTGACTTGTAAGACCATCGCACTGGAGGTCAAGCCCAGTGACACCATTGGGAATGTTAAGGCAAAGATCCAAGACAAGGAAGGCATCCCTCCTGACCAGCAGAGGTTAATCTTTGTGAGGAAACAGCTGGAAGATGGACACACTCTGTCTGAGTACAATATCCAGAAAGAGTCTACCCTGCACTTGGTCCTGCACTTGAGGGGAGGTGTCTAAGTTTTCCCTTTCTTTTAAGCTATCAGCAAATGCCATTGCACTTTTCTTTTAATAAAGTTGTTGAATCCCCCCCAAAACAATAACAACAACAAAAGAAACAGATAAGCACACATGCAACCGCAGACATAAACAGCAGGGTTCACAGCAGCTTGCTCAAATGAGGAGGCAATCCAATGATCACGAATACCAGGGGGATAAATAAGTTATTACTCTCAAATATCACTCAGCAGTAAAACTAAATTATAGTTGCATACAATATAAATAAATTCCACAATCTAACGTGGAGTGAGAGAAGCAAGACAAGAGAATACACATAGTATTATTCCATTCATTTAAATTCAAAACTGAGCAAAACTAACCACATTTTTTACACAACGCACACAAAATGTAAACCAGGGATATCCAACTTTTGGCTTCCCTGAGTCGCACTGAGTAAAAAGGAATTGTCTTGGGCTGCACATAAATTATATAATATAGTATATATACTTTTTAATTATAAAGTTTAGAAAAATGAGAATATAAAACTAGTGAAAAATTTGACCTTGTTTTTTGTAAAATTAACCAATCAATGTCTGGTTTAATGGAAGTGGTCACGATTCTCAGTGAGTTCTCAAGGTGCTTGTCAGAAATGTTTGTTCAAATTTTGTTCTTGGTGTGTTTCATAATTGAAAACAGCTGCTCACACATGTATATGCTGCCAAAAAGCGATGTCATGAATAAGGTGTGATTGTAAAGCAAGGGATATTTTTTTCTAGGAAGATAGGTCTTATAAAAGTCCAATAAAGAGACATTACCAGTTGTTTCTTTCAGTTGAATACCTGATTGCAACTGTATGCATTCCACTTGAAAATCTGCAGGTAAAATATTAACGTCAGCTGAAAATGGTATAGAAAATATAGCAAAATAGTGATTATTTTGCCAGAAACCTTGATATCTGCTTTCAAATTCCTGTGTTAAGAAAGAAAGCAAAGTTGCATGTTTTTGGCAGTTCACAGGACTGCATTTAGCCAATGTAACACAATTTGAGCCTGATATAATTTAAGTTTCATTTCAAGCATAGTATCACCTTGCAAATTCAAAATGAAACTAATGTATGGAGTCACAAAGAAAATAAATGCTAAAAAATACATGATGTTAAAAGATTTTGTGGGGCTGCATTATTAGCAGGTTGGACATGCTTGATATAAACCATAAAGAAAAGCAAGAACACCAAATCCTGAGGGTAGGAGAGAGGACACTTTGCAAGGGGAAGTGGCAGTGGGAGCATGGCAGGATGATGCCTCTGAGGGGTGGCAATGGGGTGTTTGTAAGTGAGTGGTGGTCACACATATATTTGCTTCATAATTAAAGTGTACATTTATGTTTTGTGCATTTTCTGTGAGTATATTTGTCTTGCAATAAAAGTGTTTTAAGTGGAAGAACAATACAATTTTTTTAATTTAAAGGTATAAATGTATCTAATAGATGAACTAAAAATAATGTAACTGGGAGACTATTCATCTTTAAACTGAACAATAAGATGAACTAAAGGACTCATACTTATGAGGAGGGATTAAAAAAAAAAAAAAAAAACCAGACCCGTCTGGGCAACTTGGCGAGACCTCATCTCTACAATAAATCAAAAAATTAGCTGGGTGTGGTAGTGCGTGCCTGTAGTTCCAGCTACTTGGAAGGCTGAGGCGGAAGGATCTCCGGAGCCCAGCAGGTCAAGGCTGCAGTCAAGGCCGCTCCCGGCCACTGCACTCCAGTCTGGGTGACAGAGTGAGACTCCAATTCAAAAAAACCAAAAAACCCAGAATTATCTTTTGCGAGTGGGCCCCTTGTAGTATAGTCTTTCCCCTCTAGGTAAGTGTTCTAGGAATCTGATGGCATGGGTGTACCAGCTAGCATTGTTGTGCGAGGTTGCATTGCAGAAGGAACATTCAGAGTGGTGGCAAACAGGTGACTGGTTCTTTCACCATGACAACACACCTGCCCACACCATACTTGAGTGTTCAGCAGTTTTTGACCAAAAACGGCATGACCTCCATGTCCTACCCTCTCTATTCACCTGATCTCGCCCTAAGTGACTTTTTTTTTGTTTCCCCAGATTTAAAAAGTCCTCAAAGGGAAACATTTTGCCAATGTGAAAGAAGTGAAACAAAAAATGACATTAGCACTGAAAGACATCAAGGTAGGTAAGTTCAGAAACTGTTTTGAGCAGTGGAGAAAGCATCTCAATAGGTGCACTGCATCAAACAGTGAGTACTTTGAAAGTGACTGAAGTTTAAACATGTAAGAATAAATATACTCCGGGCTCGGTGACTCAGCCTGTAATCCCAGCACTTTGTGGGAGTCAAGGCGAGTGGATTGCTTGAGCCCGCGGGTTCGAGACCAGTCTGGACAACTTGGTGAGTCTCTACGATAAAAAAAAAAAAAATTAGCTGGACGCGGTAGCACACAACTGTAGTTCTTGCAACTTGGAAGGCTGAAGCAAAAGGATTGCCGGAGCCCAAGCAGGTCAACACTGGGGTGGCCATGAGCATGCCAGTGCACTACAGTCTGGGCAACAGAGTTAGACTCCAACTCAAAAAAAAGAAAGAAAGAATACACAATTTTTTATAAATAAATTTCAGGTTATTTTGGGTCCGCTTCTATGTCATTTCAGCAAAATGGTCCAATGTCTCGTAGCAGTTACATGTCGGGTTTAAAACCTGACAGAACACCTTATCCACCATATGGTTTCCAAATAGCATTGTTTCTGATCAAGAAACTCACTTTGCAGCCAAAGAAATGCAGCAGTGGGCCCATGCTCCTGGAATTCATGGCTTTAGCACATTCCCACTATCCAGAAGTTGCTGGCTTGACAGAACAGTGGTGCAGCCTTCTGAAGTCCAGTTACACTGCCAGTTAGGTAACACCTTGCAGGGGTGGGCAAGCCTTTCCCGAGGGGTGCATCTGCTCTAAGGAGCTTCTAATACATGGTACTGTTTCTCCCATCCCAGGATCCATGGATCCAGGAATCAGGGAGTAGAAATGAGAGTGGCACTACTTACCATCCCCCCAGTATCCCACTAGGGGAGTTTCTGCTTCCTGTTCTTTTATGCTCTGCTATCATGGTCTCAGTTCCTTCCAGATGCAGGAACACTGCCACCAGGAGATACAATGGTTCCACTGAACTGGAAATGAAGATGCCACCTGGACTCTTTGGGCTCCTCATGACTCTGAGTCAACCGGCCAAGCAAGGTGTTACGTTGTTGGTTGAGATGATTGATCCAGGCCACCGAAGGGAGACTGGCCTACTACTCTAGAATGGAGGTAAGGAAGAGTCTGGGATATAGAACATCCCTTAGGATGTCTCTCATGCATGATCACACTTTGTGATTGCAGTCAACAGAAAAACACAACCCAATCCAGACAGGTCTAAGAATGGGTTCAGACTCCTCAGGAATGAAGGCCTGGGTCACCCTAAAAGATGAAGAATTAGGTAATTGCTGAAGGCAAAGGTAGCCAGAATGGGTGATGGAAGAGGGTGACTGAAAATACCAGCTGTGACTGCACAACCAGTTACAGATGCAAGACTGTAAATGTCATGAGTATCTCTTCCTTATTTTGTTATGATAAAATATGTTGTATATATACATACATATATTAGGCAAATATCTTCATTTTCTTTCCTCTCTTATTCCCTTAACATATAACATATGTATAAACATTTTGTATCAGTATTTAGGTCCTGTTAATTTTATACCACAGTCTCTACCTTTCGGGGTATGAGAAAAGTATACATAACTTAGGACCTTACTTCCTCTTCTGGGAAGAGATTGTGAATTGCAGTTGTATGTGGGATAGTCATATCAAGATAGTTGGAATTAAGACCTCATTGTTGTCCTTATTTGGAGATTAATATGGTTTGAGGTAATGTGTATGAGTGCCAAGTTGACAAGGTGTGGATTTGGGATGGTTAATTTTACCTGTCAACTGAGCTAAGAGACCCAGATCACTGGTAAAACATTACCTCTGGGTGTGTCTGTAAGGGTGTTTCAGGAAGAGATTAGCCTTTAAATCAGTAGACTGACTAAAGATTACCTTCCCCAATGAAGGTGGACATCCTCCTATTCACTGAGGGCCTGAATACAACAGAAACGCATAGAAAGGGCAAATATGCTCTCTTTGCTTGACTGGGATGTCCATCTTCTCCTGCCCTCAGACAATGGTGCTCCCAGTTCTCGGGCCTTTGGACTCACGTGACCCTTACACACCTCTGGCTCCTGGTTCTCAGGTCTTTGGACTCATTCGACATTTATAACACCAGTTCTTGATTCTTGGGTCTTTTAACTCACACGACATTTATACCACTGACTCCTAGTTCTCAGGCCTTTGGACTCTGACTGGGGCTTATACCATTGGTTCCCCTGGTTCTCAGACCTTCAGGCTTGAACCAGAACTTATACCACTGGTCTTCCTGGGCTTTCAGCTTGCAGATGGCAGGACATGGGACATGTCCATAATCACATAATCACATGAGCCAATCCCTCATAATAAATCTCTTTCCATAAATCTATACCTACCCTAATGGTTCTGTTCCTCCAGAGAATCCTGACTAATACACAGGATTAACCAAGATCCCAATTTTACAGTTCAAAAATCTATCAAAAACCATCATTGCCCAGAATTTTCTAGCTTTCAAAAAGTCAAAGAACATTCAAATACAATTTTCCACCACTTCAGCAACTAGTATCACCTCCCCTGCTGGTCATTTGGATAAAGTCAACATCTGCAAGTATAAAGAGAATTCTAAAGACATTAGCATACTCACTGGCCAATAAGCTGAGAAATTCAAGTGAGCAAACATTCTAGCCAAAAAGCGAATAGCAAAGCAGGTACTCAGACTATTTCAGAATGTATAGTGACTCTGTTGGTTATAAATAAGCTCCTGTTCTCCAAGACTTTTTGAAAGAGGAAAAAACTTGCTAAAAGATGGGAGAATGAAAAGATCTTTATTGCACATGAAAAGTGAAAGACTATTTTAATAACAAGCCCAGATGTGTTTCTGCTAGTGGGGGCTGTGATCCTATCACCTTCCATCAGAGCCTGCAGCCTGTCTGTCTCAGGCCCCTCCTAGGGAGGGAGGCCTCTCAGGTCAAGGTCCACAGTGCTCACAGCTGGTGCCAAATACCAGGAGCTAGTTTTAACAAAAGTCAGCTGGCATTAGAAATGCAAAGCCAAGGAGCCAAAAGGATAGCTACAAAGGATTATTAAGCATGAACTACAAAAGCAAAGCCTGTATTTCAAGTACTTATCCCAAGGTATAGCTGGAGAGATGGTCTTTTTCTTACAGTGTGAGGGTGGGTTCAAAAACCTAATCATTTGGCAATTTGTTTGCCCTAATGTGTGTAAAATTCCCAGACTGAAATTTCACAATAAAACGTGCTTGGCAAAAAGAATTTTGATGTATTACACAAATAATATTAATTCAGAATGAAACACTGTTGCCTTTCTGACTATAAAAACATTGGGTGGAAAAGGCTACTCTAGTCAAAGAATTTCAGTTTAAAAAAACTGGAGCTTCAAGTGAAGTAGCTTCTAAGTGAGGTTCTCTTTACTGAAGAATGACCCTGGGAGGGGCCATTCCCTGGAGGAAAGCCACCCTTGGATCAAACTCAGAGAAAGGCCCAGAGAGGTTTCTGACCAGGTGAGGGTAAGGAGGGATTTTTTTAGGAGGTTTCAATACATGGGCATGATTCATCATTACTTCAATCTCCAGTCCTTCTCCCCTTCCTGGAGGTTGGGAGCTGGGGATGGAGGTTCCAAGCTTCTAATCAAGGTATGTTCCTTCTGGCAACCAGACCTTGAAACTTTCTGAGGGCCTACCAAGAGCTGACTCCTTAGACAAAAGACACTCCTACCACCCAAGGAAGTCCAGGGGATTTAGGGCTCTGTGTCAGGAACCAGGGTAGAGACCAAATATATATTTCTTGTATCATAATATCATACACACATTACCTTTTTTTCCTCAAATTCTGAGTTATAAAGGAGAAGCAAGTAAGTTCAAGAGAAGTTATCTGCCCATAATGTGCTAGTGGATAGTAGTGCTAGTCAAGAATCCAAACCCAGGTCAAGATACCTCCAAATTTCATCTACAGAAGTGAAAGACAAATGAGTAATCCTGCCCTGGTCAAATAAGAAAGCCACATACAATATTTAAAAGTCTTAAAAGAAACAAAGAGGTAAAGCCCAGTGGCTCACGCCTGTAATCCCAGCACTTTGGGAGGCTGTGGCAGGATGATTGTTTGAGCCCAGGAGTTCAAGATCAGCCTGGGCATCAAGGGACACCTCACTTTACAAAAAATTCAAATATTTAGCCAGGTGTGGAGGCATGTGCCTGCAGTCCCAGTTATTTGGGAGGCTGAGGCAGAAGAATGACTTGAATCCAGGAGGTCGAGGTTGCAGTGAGACAAAATCATACCACTGCATTCCAGCCTGGGCGACTGAGTGAAATCCTGCCTTAAAAAAAAAAAAAAATCAATAATTAACAAGCTTCTGGGACAAAATCTATGAGAAAGCCTGAACTTAAGGAGGAAAACAGCCCCATCTGTCCTGAAGGCTAGGCTGATGTAGAAGAAACTCCTGAATTCTAAAGTACGGTTTTAATGACTTAGGCTGCAGGAACAGAAATCAAGGCCAAGTGTCTGTTAAACCTGCACACATATTTTCTAGCTCAGACCACTGTCAACTGTTGAGACAGCAATAATTTGATAAAGGGACCTTGGAAACCAAATTAGAGGGCTGACCTGGGAGGACACACCAACAGAGCTGGGGAGTGTTCTGAAGTCTGTCACAAGGTGAAGGTTTTCATAGGAACATTGAAATGACGAGAAAGAACTCTCTTCATTGGCAGATTCAATATAGATGTTACAATCATTAACTACAGATGACATCATACAGGCTAGAAATGTCTATGTGCAAGACAATCAGTAAAATGTCATGCTTCAGCTCATCTTAAGATAAATATGCACCCTTTTTAGCATCTGCAGGTTATACATTAATCCATATGGCAACAATTTGAGGAA
Source organism: Carlito syrichta (assembly GCF_000164805.1). NCBI lineage: Eukaryota > Metazoa > Chordata > Mammalia > Primates > Tarsiidae > Carlito > Carlito syrichta. The sequence goes on from NW_007246030.1 coordinate 229,659, forward strand.
TTTACAATAAGATTCCTCACTCAGAGACAGAATGTCACCCTCGAGTCATAAGACCTCCCCCTTTGGAAGCCTGCTCACAGTCAAGTGTGAACTGAGATTATCAACATCAAGGGTGACCTCCTCAAGGAAAGAGTGAAATGAGATATGTGGCCTAGAGGGAGCCTCAAAAATAAACTACAAGGGTTCCAGGACAGTGGCTCTCCCAGGCATCTGGAAGAGGCAAAGAAAAATCTCTGAGGAAATGGACTTTTATCCAAGGCCTCAAATTATTCCATAGAGAACTGTTCCAATAAAATGGCCAGTACACAAAGACAGCCAGGCATATAAGTAAAAATACCAGACAAATAAAATACCAGACAATAAACAAAACACCAGACAATAAAAGACAAGATATTCAAATTCTCAGATAAAAATTTTTTTAAACCCAAATTATATTTTAAAAGCAGAAAGATATAAGACATAAGCCAGACACAAAAGAACAAATATTGTTATATGAGGTTTCTAGAAAAGCCAAAGTAATAGAGACAGAAAGTAAAAGGAAGGGTGCCATGACTGGAGGAGGGCAATGGGAAGTGAATGTTTAATGGAGGCAGAGTTTCAGCTTGGGAAGACGAAAAAGTTCTTAAGATGGATGGTGGTGATAGCTGTACAACAATGTGGATGCACTTAATGTCACTGAATCATATACTTAAAAATGGTAAATTTTATGCTACATATATTTTACCACACACAAAAAAGTCTAAAAGACAGACCTGGAGAAATAAACAGAACATGCTGAAATAAAAGAGAATCCAAATTAATCATAACATGGGCAAATTCATGAGTAAACTTGAAGATATATCAAAAGAAAGTATTCAGAATTCAGCACGAAAAGACAAAAAAAAAACACAGAAAAAAAGAGGAATCAACAAGGAGAAATGTATAATCAGAGTCTCAGAAAAGAGAGAGAGGAAAAAAGAAAGAGAATGAGGCAATACTTGAAAAAATGATGGCCGAGAAAGTACCAAATTGATAAGGACACCAACCCACATATTCACAAAGCCCAAGCCAGATAAATCAAAGAAAATCCAGAAGCAAAGTTCATTTCCAGGAGTGGATGAAGTTGTTTCAGAACAATGTTCTGTGTGAGAATAATTGGAGAAGCTAGAAAAATACTCAAACAAAACAAAATACCTTTTGAATTGCACTGGAGAGCCACTAAGGCCATGAAGAACCCAAGAACCAAGTTCAGGAGTAGAGAAGCCCAGAGAGGTGAGCAGATGGCCCACCTGTGGGAGATGACCTGAGGCCATAGTGAGATGACTTAAGGAAGGTGACCTGGGGCCATGGTGCCCCTAGCCCACCTGAGGAAGGTGACTTGGGGCTGTGGTACCCTGAACCACCTGCCCATCAGAAACAACAGTCAATCCGAGAGAAGGCGATTAGATCGTCCTGACCATCCAATTATTTCTAAAAACAGCACCTGGAGGCAATTACTAATTTGAGAGCATGGGTAAAAACTATGGCTGAACAGCACTTCTGAGCGACTCATGGCTGGAGTGAAACACCAGAATCAGAGCCCTGTGAGGCAGGGACCTAGTGAACAATCAAGGATTTCAGTTGGGACCCAGATGGGTGACCCAGAAAGAGACTGAGAAACAGGAAGTTTCTAGGATGGCTAGTGAACCTGTCAGGGTGCCATGAGAAGCAAAAATAAACCCTTTAGATTCCTAGAACTTTTCACATCACTTTCCAGTACACAATTGAAACTAAAGAGGCCTACAAGAAGCTAAAATATGACTAAAAGCCGGGCTCGGTGGCTCAGCCTGTAATCCCGCGCCTTTGGGAGGCTGAGGTGAGTGGATTGCCTGAGCCCGCGGGTTTGAGACCTGCCTGGGCAGGCAAGACCTCATCTCTACAATAAATCAAAAAATTAGCCGGGCGTGGTAGAGCGCACCTGTAATTCTGGCTACTCGGAAGGCTGAGGAGGATCGCCAGAGCCCAGCAGGTCGAGGCTGCGGTGGCCAGGAGCGGCCACTGCACTCCAGTCTGGGCAACAGAGTGAGACTCCAACTGAAAAAAAAAAAGACTAAAAACAAACAAAAAACAAATGAAACAAAAACCAGAAACAAACCCATAGGGAACCAGATAATGGAGCTATCGGACATGGACTTTATGACCCTCTATAATTAATACATCCAAGGAATTAAAGCACAAAAATTTCAAAGGTACTCTTACTTGACCAAAAAGAAAAAGAAAAAAGAAAATAAGATGAAAATTCTTGAAATAAAAAGTACAAGTAAAATAACTCAAAAGATGGCTGCGAGCAGTGGTTCACGCCTGTAATTCCAGCACTTTGGGAGGTGGAGGTGAGAGGATTGCCTGAGTCCATGGATTGGAGACCAACCTGGGCAACCTGGCAAGACTTCATCTCTACAATAAGTAAAAAATTAGTCAAGAGTGACAGTGCATGCCCGTGGTTCCAGCTACTTAGAAGGCTGAGGCAGAATGATGACCTGAGCCCAGTGGCCAAGGCTGCAGTGGCCATGAGTGTGCCACTGCACTCCAGCCTGGGCAACAGAGTGAGACTCTGATTCCAAAAAAAAAGAAACTCAAAAAATGGGTTTGACAGCATACTAGACACAAGAGGGAATTACAGAACTGGAAGGTGAAATAGACACACTGAAGCTAAGAGGATCACAGGGTTGACAAATTCAGTAAAGAGGGAGGCTCAGTGAACAGCCTGAATATACATTTAGCTGTAGCCACAACTGCAAAAATGAGATGGAAGATGTACAGAAAAATATTTCATGTGGTGGCTGAGAACGTAAATAACTTGAAGACAAAAGTCAAAAGTGATTCTAAAAATACTACAAATCCCAAGCAAGATAAGTTTCTAAAAAATTTTAAGGACAAACTACAGTTGGGCATAGAGGAAAACTGCATAGAGGCAGGGGAGAGAGATGGGGGAGGAATGCTTAAAGGAGCTGAAAAGATAGCATGCCAAGTCCTAATGTTCTGTAGCTCCCTGAAATCAGGTTAGTGTTAATCTGAAGTTGACTTGAAAAATTAAGATGTGTATATTCCCAGAGCAATTATTAAGAAAACATTTTAAGAGTTAAAAATCAATAATTATACACTGGATATTAAAAATATCTATTTAATTTTTTTTTTTTTTTGAGTTGGAGTCTCACTCTGTCACCCAGACTGGAGTGCTGTGGCCACCCCCGGCCACCGCAGCCTCGACCTGCTGGGCTCCGGTGATCCTTCTGCCTCAGCCTTCCAAGTATCTGGAACTACAGGCGCGCGCTACCATGCCCGGCTAATTTTTGATTTTATTGTAGAGATGAGGTCTCGCCAAGTTGCAATTTTTTAAAAAAGAGGCAACAAAGGGAGAACAGAGGAACAAAAATAACATGCAACAAATAGAAAATAAATAACAAAATGGCAGGCATTTTCAAACCATATAAGAGGTATGTTAAATGTGAATGCATTCAACACTCCAATAAATGGTAAAGATTATCAGACTGAATTAAAAACAAAAATAAAACAAGATTCACCTATATGCTGTTTAAAGAGAGCTGAAGCAGCTACATGAATACCAGACAAAACAGACTGTAAAACAAGAATGTTTACTAGATACAAAGAGGACATCTTACATTGCTGAAAGGGTCAATCCACCCAGAAAGATATAACAAGTATAAACATGCAGCTGACTCTTGAACAACATTGTTTGAACTTCACAAGTCTCTTATACAGATTTTTTTCCAATAAAAGTTACACCGAGTGTGTCTGCCTCTCCTGTCTCCCCACCACCTCCTCAACCTCTTCCACCCCTAAGACAGGAAGACCAATTGTTCTTCTTTCTCAGCCTACTCAATGTAAAGATGATAAAGATGAAGACCTTTATGATGATCTACTTCCACTTAATAAACAGTCAATCTATTTTCTCTTTCTTAAGGTTTTAATAACATTTTATTTTATTTGGCTTAACTTAAGAATATAATATTAATATGTATTACGTACAAAATACGTGTTCATTGTTTATGTTATCAGCAAGGCTATTTATTAGTATTTAAGTTTTTGGAGAGTCAATGGTTACACACAGATTTTTCAACCCCCACATTGTTCAAGATCAACTGCATTTAATTTGGGGTAGGAGAGAGAAAGAGGTCATTGGGAAGGGCAAGAAATGGGTTTTGGAGGTAGTTATTTTCCATGGTAGTTATGCAAACATTTGCTTTATGACAATTTATTGAGCTGTACATTTATGTTTTGTGCTCTTCTCTATATGTGTTTTTCTTCACAAAGAAAATGATGAAACAAACACGAAATCTGAACATGACAAGAATATCACTAGTATCACTTCTAGTCAACATTGTATTAAAGGTCCTGGTCAGTACAAGGAACCAAGACAAGAACAAGGAATAAAAGTCACAGAGACTGAAAAGAAAGAGGTAAAAGACTTTTTATTCATAAATGACACAATCATTTCATAGTAAATTCTAAAGAATATACCAAAAAATTCTACCAGAATAAGTTAATTTAGCATATTTAAAGTAATAAAACTGGGAAATGAATTTTTTAATACCACTTTTCAATAGCACCAAAACTCATAAAATACTTAGGGATGTATTTTGTCAAATTTATGTTTAAGAACCATACCCCGAAAACAACAAAACATTTCTGAGAGAAATTTAAGAAGGCCTAAAAAAAAAAGAGAGATATACCATGTCTATGGTAGAATCAATATTGTTAAGATCCTCAAATGGATTTATAGATTCAATGCAATCCCAATAAAAATCCAAGAAGACTTGACAAGCTGATTCTAAAATCTTGCAGAAATTCAAAGGACTTAAAAAAAATTTTTTTTTTTTTTTTTGAGTTGGAGTTTCACTCCATCGCCCAGACTGGAGTGCAGAGGCCGCTCCCGGCCACCGCA
>NW_007246030.1:234599-235566 GCF_000164805.1 Carlito syrichta
GGGTCTCGAACCTGCGGGCTCAGGCAATCCACTCACCTCAGCCTCCCAAAGGCATGGGATTACAGGCTGAGCCACGGAGCCCAGCTAAAATTTTTTTAAGAGGGAAGGGAGGATTTACAATACCTGATTTCAGACTTACTATAAAGCTTCACTGTAAGCCTTGTTACTGCAGCTGCTACAATAATCAAGACACCATGGAAGCATATAAAGATCATTGGAACAGAACAGAGAGCACAGAAACAGACCTATGCTTTTTTTGGTCAACTGATTTTCAACAAAGGTGCCAAGGTAATTCAACAGAGAAAGAACAGTCATATTGGAACAACTGAATATCATTCGAAAAACGACCCTCAGCCCTGACTACACCATACTCAAACTTAACCTGAAATGGATCACAGATCTAAATATAAAAGATAAAACTATAAAATGTCTAAGAGAAAATAAAGAAGAAAATTTGGGGGTACACAAAGATTTCTTAGGTTCTTAGATGGAAGACAAAAAGCATAAATCTTATTTTTAAAACCAATAAAATGAAAATTACAAACTTCTGTTCATTAAAATACTTTCAAGAAAATGAAGAAATTTAAAAGATAGGCCATACATTGAAAGAAAGAATTTGTATATGGAATTTTTAAAAATCTTAAAACACAATACTAAGACAAACAAACAACTTTAAAAATAGTCAAAAGATTTGAACAGACACTTCACACAGGAAGATATATGCATGAGCAACAGGCACCTAAATAATAAACGTTCAACATATTTAGTCAACAGGGAAATGCAAACTAAAACCATAGTGAGACAGAATTACAAGCACAATACAAGGCTCATATGAAAAAGATTCACAATTCGGAGTGTTAATAAGAATATGGAAGCCAGGCTTGGTGGCTCAGCCTGTAATCCCGCACCTTTGGGAGGCTGAGGTGAGGGGATTGCCTGAGCCCATGGGTTCGAGACCCGCCTGGGC
>NW_007246030.1:235586-276336 GCF_000164805.1 Carlito syrichta
AACCCACGGGCTCAGGCAATCCACTCACCCCAGCCTCCCAAAGGTGCGGGATTACAGGCTGAGCCACCGAGCCCGGCTACGTATTTTTTCTTACCTAACTGGTTATGATGCAAGTTTTGCATTTTGTTTGTTTGTTTGTTTTGTCTAAGGTTTGTAATGTTTATTCTGTGCTGCGAAGTTGCTTAAAAGCACACCCAAGTCTGATGGGTACATTTTCCTTGGCTTTTAGGAGCTACAGAGCACGGTGGTGGCTGAGGGCCAGGTGGTGGTTCTGGAGTGCCGGGTCCGGGGAGCACCCCCTCTGCAGGTCCAGTGGTTCCGGCAAGGCAGTGAAATCCAGGACTCTCCAGATTTCCGGATTCTGCAGAAAAGTAAGGAAGGGGGCCCATTTCCCCATATCTGCTGTTTTCTTCTCTCTAGATTCAAGGAAACCAAGAAGGGTTGAGTTGACTTCTACTTTCAAAGAGTGGTGAGTCCGGGTGCGGTGGCTCAAGCCTGGACTCCCAGCACTTTGGGTGGCCGAGGTGAGGGGATTGCCTGAGCCCACGGGTTCAAGAACCGCCTGGGCAACTTGGTAAGACCTTGTCTCTACAATAAATCAAAAAATTAGCTGGGCATGATAGCACACAGCTATAGTTCCGGCTATTTGGAAGGCTGAGGCGGAAGGATCACCAGAATCTAGCGGGTCGACACTGGGGTGGCCGTGAGCGTGCCACTGCACTCCAGTCTGGGCAACACCGTGAGACTCCAACTCAAAAAAAAAAAAAAAAAGAATATGGAACGATGGAACTCTGGTAAACTGGTTCAACCTCCTTAGAAAACAGTTTCAGGGTTTCTTACAAAGTTAAACATACACATACCATACCACCCAGAAGTTCCACCCTTAGGTATTTTCCAAGAGAAACAAAAACACATGTCCACAATAAGACCTGCACACATTTCACAGGATCTTTACTCGTGATAGTCCAAACTAGAAGCAATCCAATCCATTAATAGATGATCATATAGATTAAAAAAACATGTGCTTTATCCACACATTAGAACACATCACTAGAAAATGAAAAAGAATGAATTACTAATATAAGTAACAACATGAACAACTCTCAAAAACATGCTGATTGAAAAAAAGCCAACCACAAAAGTACATACTGGATGATTCCACTTATGTGATGTCCTAGAACAGAAAAAAACCCCCTAATCTATAAAGAAATCACATCAGCAGTTGGTTCAGGAGGGGGATGAGTGCAAAGAGGTATGTGGGACTTTTTGGGGCAATGGAAACGTGGTTTCTACATGTGTGGATCCATTTGTCAAACTCACTGAATGGCTGCATTTTATTCTATGTAATATCCCAGTCAAGTTGATTTTTAAAAGATAATGTCTCTAATGAAGCCTACTCAGCAGTTAGAGAGAAACTTAATCTGAGTTCACTGATTATTTCACTGAAGATACTTTTTCAGAAAATCACTTTAAGTCTTAAGTTGACTGCATAAGCTCCATAGCAACAACAGCAGAAATGTTCAGCTTCATATATACAGTATCACCATTCCCAAAATGCACTGCTTCCACTGGTCAACTTCCAGTTCCTATTCATATCCATATAATTTTTTACATCATGTAGTTGTAGCATAAGTAAAAAATAAAATTTAGAATCAAATATGCATACAAATCCACCATCTAAACACATACAAATCCAAGTTGTACAATTCCACCTGCTGAGAGTACTAAGAGACCCCAGAACCCAAGTGCTGTCTGAGGCCCAGCCCTTTGCCATCCTGAAGCCCTGCCCCTGCCTGAGTGACCCCTTCCAACTTTGTCCCTCACAGGCTCCTCCGCTCCTGTTCCCAAGGCCTCATCCCTTTCCTGAGATTCTGAAGTTACCTAGATGCCCCAAGATGTGTATGTGTGGTGAATTTTTCCACTATTGTACATCCAGTCAACAGATGCTAGAATGAACCTGATGCAATTAATCTGCAAATGTTTGCCCGCTGGCTTCTTGCTCTTCCCTGAGGGATTGTGGAGAAAGGAATTCCATTTAATTGAAAGAAAGCACATGAAGAATGCCCTCTGATCAGCTAAATATTCCAACAGGAAGAAGGATGAACAAAGGAACCAGACTTGGAGCTTTCTGGGCTGAAAGACACCACCTCTCACTAGTTCCTGGTATTACATCAAGAACTGGAGATGTGCCCCAGGTCACAACAAACAGGGCCCCTTTTCAGGGAGAGGGCCCTGGGGAGGAAACTCAAGGTCATTTCTTGTAGGGAAGATCTGCCCAACGTCTGGTCATTTTGCCCTATTGCATAGCAAGTCCAGGCCTCAATAAAGGAATTTCATGAGTGGGGTCTGTGCCTGGAGCCCCCTCCCAGCTCTGGCACAACCTTATCCTCACCCACTGACTGCTGAATAACCCCAGAGTCACCCACGCCACAGGGCAGTGGGAGCCAAGGGTGTTTGCTATCTCATCCTGGAAAACATTCGCTTGGGTGTGGGCAGTTGACTCTGGAGCTGACTCTGGGCTCCCCACTTGTTGCAGAGAAAGAACACATACTTTTAAGTTACTATGTAATTTCCCTCCTTGGGTTTCTTAGCAAAATCAGAGAGCTCTCCCTGTCCTTCCTCGTTCTGCTTTCCAAACTCCACACCCTGCCAACAGCTCACCCTTGTTCTTTTCAACCAGGCAACTTATCCACACATTTTGTCACCAGAATGATTTTCTTCCTGAGATTGTGACATTACCTAGACACCCCACAAGGAATATGTGTGATGAATTTTTCCACCATTGTGCATCCAGTCAACAGATGCTAGGGTGAACCTAATACAGTCAAACTTCAAATATTTGTCCACCTTCAACTTAGTTGAAACTTTAAGCTAGGTCCTGGGGATACGAAGGGGAGATCTGAGGACAAACAGTGCCTCTCTGGTCTCTGCAAGCCCACACTCTAATGGCAAAGAGGCACATAAGACAGACAGAGAGACAGGGAAGTGAGGCACCACAGCCAGAGGCAGAAAGGGATGAGATGGACAGTGTGCTGGAACAATGATGGGAGCTGGGGACAGTGAGGACCAGCGGGTGAGGTTTCAGCAGGACAGATGGAAGTAGAAACAGAGAAGACCAGCAAGACAGGTAAAGGTGAGGTCAGTGAAGACCAGTGAGTTAAGGGTCCAGCATGACAGGCAGGGATAGGGACAGTGAAAGTCAGGAGGTGAGGCTCCATCAGGACAAGTGGTGGGGACTGTGAAGTTCAAGCAGGATAGGTCAGAGTGGGAGCAGTGAGGCTCCAGCAGGGCAGATGGGGGTGAGGACAGTGAGGCTCCAGCAAGACACGGTGAAGTGAGGAAAATGAGGAACAGCATGACAGGAAGAATGGGGATAGTGAGGCTCCAACAGGATAGGTTGAAGTTGAGTCAGTGAGGACCAGCAGGTGAGGCGCCAGGTGAGGGGGACACAGTAAGACTCCAGCAGGACAGGTTGAGGTAGGAACAGTAAGGACTAGTAGCTGAGGCTCCAGCAGGACAGGTGGAGGTGAAGAGAGTAAGGACATGACCAGCAGGTCAGATGGAGGTGGGGACAGTGAAGAGCAGCAGGTCAGGCGGAAGAGGGGACAGTGAGGACAGTAAGGATCAGCAGGACAGGTGGGGGTAGGGAGAGTGAGGACCAGCAGGAAAGGTAAAAGTAAGGACAGGTAGAAGAGGGGACAATGAGGACCAGTAGTAGGACAGGTAGAGGTACGGACAGTGAGGACCAAAAGGTGAGGCTCCCACAGGAGAGGTAGAGATAGGGACAGTGAGGACCAACAGGACAGGTAGAGGTAGAGATAGTGAAGATCACTGAGTAAGGGTCCAGCAAGACAGGTGGAGGTGGGACCAGTGAGGACCAGAGGGTGAGGTTCCGGCTCTTCACGGGGCAAAGTCCTCACTGAGCATCTCAGGACACAAGGGTCACAGCACTGACCTACAAATGCCCTTGGAACTACAACTCATTCTCAGAGTGGAAAGCAGGCATCAGAGGTCTCCATGGGTCACCCAGCCCAGTGCTGGCCCCAGAAGAATTACTTGGAAGCTTGTTAAAAACACAGGGTCTGCCTATGAGAGCTGGAGGGTGCAGCTCTGCAGTGGGCCCAGATATCTACACTTTCCACAAGCCCGCTCTTTGTCAGTGGGTTTCAGAACCAACACTTTGGAGCAAATACACTGCTGAACAAATACCATGTTGTCCCTCCTTCCTAAGCCTTAAGAAGAACACACTCTACAAAGATTAAAATATTTCAAAAGCTCACTACTGTCTGGGGCGTTAGTCCCTTAAAAACACATCAAGCCCAGTGGCACCAGCAAGAGCCACAGCCTGCCAAGAATAACACACTCCACAGACAGAAACAGGCGGGCAAGTATCACGGGCCTAATTGAAGGGTGCCTTAAAAAGAACAGAGACTTCTCAGCACTCACATAAGTCCCTCCTGAATGTTTTGTTTTTCCTCTGTTCCAGAAAACTCTTTCTGAACATCAGTGTTAAGAACAAGGATATCTCTTCTTGAAAAGAGCAAAAGTAGAGGCGTCTACACAAACAGATCTTTGCCAATTTGCAGTTCAGAAAGAGGGCCCTCCTGCCTCAGGGATAAAGAGTTCAGTCAATGCTGCTCAAGCTTTTTTGGGAATAGTCACCACTGAAATCACGTGGCCCTACCCTGAACCAGCTAAAACCACTCCAGGCCTTGGGTCTAAAGCACAAGCCCATAATTTTCATCTTAGGAAAGAAAGGGAGAGGATGAATATAACAGAAAGGAAGGGAGTGGTGTGCTTGGAGAAGGAGAGAGGGCAGGACTGGAGTCCTCACTGCCCCCAGTCTTGCCCTCATGTGGCTAAATAAATTATAGACATATTCACGTGAAAATCTGTATAGTTTCCTGCATACCACTGGCAATAAAATGGGAAAAACAACTCGAGACCTAACTAGCAAAGTCCGCAACAACGACAGCAACGGATGTGCATACCAGGAGGACCGTGTCCTGGTTCCTCTTCCCCCTCTGCACCTCTCACAGGGCTTCCAAGCCTGTCTCGCCAACAGGTTTAGTGAGAGTAGCATCTCCAGCCTGGCAGCAGTGCTCGTCTGGAAAAGCAGCCAGCCCAATCCTGTGCTCCTACTATCCCACCTGCACCTGCCTCAGTTCACATTAACTTCTCGTTGTTTTCTAATGTTGCAGAAGATTCAAACATTCCAGGCTAAACTCGATCTACCAAATATAGAAATCAGGTGGCATGTGATAAAGAAATGAAGAAAAACAAACCCCACTCAGCAGGCAACATCTGCATGTAATAAGCCTTCTAAATATAGCGAAAATAACATTACTGGTCCCAGTAACCGCCACAGTCTGTGGTCAGCTGCTTTGCTCTCAAAACCACCCAAGCCAAGCACGTGGGCTTGTACTCCATTCTAAGGAATGCCAGTGGGGAAGCACTCCATCTCTCTCTTTCCACCCTACATCTCACTCCCTCCTTGCATCTGGGCAGAGTGAGACAGGAAAGTAGAAACACAAACCTGACTGGTTAAATCTGCCAATTTTTCCACTGACTAGCAGTTGGACAAAATGTTCATAGCAAAGGAAGTTAAAACTGCTTCCTTAATCATCTATAAGTGAGTTATTTAAAAGATCTTTCTTCACCTACTGATTCCGTGCGGGTTCTTCCTTTGTATCACTAGAGAAAACACCAGATCACATGGTCTCCAACACAGTGTGGGGGACCCACCTGATATGGACACCTGCTGTCCCCACACTTCCTGATAGACCTGAGGGCTAAAAGGGGTGAACCATACACAAGGTTCAAAATAGTCCACTCCTGCAGAGGAGCGCTGAGTCATACAGGTGGCAGGGCAGCTCTCCTGATTACCTGGATGCAGCCCCCGCTGGAGGCCCTGCATGGTCCTGGGAGCCTAGGGGCCTCACCTGGCTCCTGGCTACTTCAGCTGCATCATCTTCTCTGTTCACACAGAAACTGATCAATGGCACCACCTCCTCTGTGTGTCATGATAGCTACATGGTTGGGCACTACTGAGTACTTCTGTCAACCTCAGACATCAAAAACACATCTGCTCTTTTCCTTGAGAAAACCAAGAGAAAAGAGACCAGCAGATGCAACAGATCCCTGTCAGCAGGCAGTGCTATCTTTTTGAAAGAAGACATTACTGGCTCAGCTACCTTCCATACACATTCCCTGGTATTATGGAAACATCGACTCCCTGTTGGAGGTGGTATTCTGTTGTTGGTTTTCTAAGTATGTATGTATGTATGTGTGCATGTGTGTGTGTGCATTCATTCATTCATGCATTTATTTATGTAAATCTACAAGTGTTGACACGCCCCATCAAACTGAGACCAGGCTAAGCTTGTGGAAAGTCACTGGCCCTGGAGGTGGTCAGGTCCTGGATGAGAGGACTGAGGCCCAACAAGGTCACTCAGCATGACTTGGGCTGCTTTCTGCAACCAGACGAGCAGACACTGCAGTGCCACAGGATGATCCCAAACACTGCAGACAGGGCCCAAAACGTGCTGCTCAATCATGTCACAAATCCCTCCAGCCCCAACCAAATACCCTCGCTGAACACACCACCAACTCAGAGGGTAGTAAGAGGCTACCACCATGAACTGAGGGAGAGAGAGCTGGTAGTCCTAAGACTGGACTCCCCACACCAGAGGGCATCCTGGCGCCTGTGATTCACAACGCCTCCAACTAGGGCCAACATGCCTATGTGTACCTGCCAGGAGACCTGAAGACAGGAAGAACCCACCAACTATGGTTCTCTTCACCCAAGACTGGGAGAGAACTAACCTAAAAATCACGGACCCTGGAACCCAGGCCTCTCCCCAGAGCCCAGCAGGGCTGACGCTTGTGGATCAGAAGACTACTTCCATGTACACCTGCCACACACTCTGAATGCCTGGCCTGACCTGTCACACACCCTGAATGGCTGGCTTGACCTACCTGCCACACACCCTGAATGCCTGACCTGACCGCCAAGAGTACAGAGAGCCATAAATAAACACCAGCACATCTAAGAGGATCCAAGAAGCAGAGCCAAGATGACTTCAGAACGAGAGAAGCAGCACCTGCTCAGAGCCCAAAGAGAGAGGGGATAAGGCTAACAGGAAAGGCCTGGGGAAGATGTCCTAGAGCCAAGAGGAAAGGCTCCCAGGATGAGGCATCAGTGCTAATTTTCAAATTCAGTGGCTAAACCAAAGAGCAGGTGGTCACAGTGCACACTGAACAAATGAACTGAAAGCCTGAGCTGCAAAGTGCAAAATTACCAATGACAGAAATCAAAGGGAAACACACACAAACGGTGAGACCTAAAACTTGAACACAAGGACTTCCAGAAGGAGAAAACAAGATAAAAAAGAAAAAACTCAGATCCAATACAGAAAACTTATCTCACTTTTTAAAAGCTCAAAAAGGATACCAAGTTCCTTGACACACACTGAAGACTTCCTACATTCCAAGAATATGAGGACAAATCTTACAAATCTTCAGTCACAAACATATTTTTAAAAATTGGTAAGAAAAAAAAACCTAACAATGCTCACCTGACACGGAAAAACCATTTGACTAAATCGAACACCAAAATATGATTAAAACACTCAACAAGCTAGGAATAGAGGAGAACTGCCTCAGCTTGATCAACAGCCACTTCAAAATCCTCCCGCAAACACATATGGTAGTGACAGGCTGAATGCTCTCTCAGATCAGGGACAGGCAAGGACATCTGTGCTTCCACTCTGACTAAGCACAGCACTAGGAGTCCTGGCCAGTGCAGTAAGCCTCACTGAGGAAGAATAACACTCTCCCTATCTGTAGATGACACGAATGTCTACAAAGAAATTTCTAAGCTGGCCAGGCATGGTGGCTCACACCTGTAATCCCAGTACTTTGGGAAGCTAAGAAGGGAGGATTGCTTGAGCTCAGGAGTTTGAGACCAGCCTGGGCAACATAATGAGACTCAGTCTCTACAAATTTTTTTTTTTAATTTAGACAGGTATGGTGGCATGCACCTGTAGTCCCAGCTACTGGAGAGGCTGAGATGGATAGATCGCCTGAGCCCAGGAGGTCGAGTCTGCAATGAGTTGTGATTATGCCACTGCTCTCCAGCCTGGATGACAGAGTGAGAGACCCCAACTTAAAAAAAAAAGAAAGAAAAGAAATTCCCAAGCAATCTAATAAAAGCACCCTAGAACTAATAAGTGAGTTCTCAAGGGCACAGGATGCAAGATCAATATACAAAAACCAATCTCATTTCCATCCCCTCACGATACACATGTGGACATAGAAATTAAAAATACAACACCCATTTACAATTGCTCCAGAAGAACTTAAATACATAGGTGCAAACTTAACAAACATGTTCATAATCTGTATCCTAAAAATTACAAAATGCTGGCAAAAGAAATAAAACATGATCTAAACACTTTTTTTTAGGGAAGGTCACAGACATCCTCTTCTACATCAGAATCTCCTGACATGATAGCCCTAGGGCCTATCACACATCCTCTGTCAGGAGGCCCTGGCCAGGGTCAGGTTCTGAGTGTCTTCACCCCTCTGGGCAGCGCCAGTCCCCTCCGCATAGCATTTCTTCAGGTCCTTCCTACATGGTTGCAGACCCAAGCTTCACTCTGCAGTCTTGGGGACTGTCCACAGGACTCAGGTCCCAGTTCTCGAGAGGATGGGGAGTCCATCTCCTACTCACCTGGAACATCATGCTAGGCACAGCCTGGGATGCTGGACTCTTCCATGATCTGCCTTCTCCCTCACATGCATGTTCTTGTATTCTTATCTGCAGATATCTAGGACCACCAGGGTTGCCACTGTCAAGAGGGCCCCTGCCATCTCTGGAAAGGTGCCTACTGGCTCCCAGGCAAGGTCATGAAGGAATTCATGAAGTCAACACAATGCTCAGAAGAGCTGCAACAGGTCCTCCAAGTTCATTTGGTTTTTAGGGGTTTTTTTTGGGGGGGGGGGTTCTGAGTAGGATTCTCACTCTGTTGCCCAGGCTGGAGTGCAGTGGCACATGCTCACGGCCACCGCAGCCTCCATATGCTGGGTTCAAGTGATCCTTTCGTCTCAGACTTCCAAGTAGCTGGCACCACAGGCACATGTCACCATGCCCAGCTAATTTTTTTGATTTATTGTAGAGACGTGGTCTTGCCAAGTTGCCCAGGCTGATCTCAAACTCCTGGGCTCAGGCAGTCTTCTCGCCTTCACTTCCCAAAGTGCTGGGATTACAGGCATAGGCATGAACCACTGTGCCTGGCTCTCAAAGTTCATTTGTATATAGGCCAGGTGGGAAACTGAGGATGTCCCCTTTCATGGAACAATGTAAGCGTGGCTGGGTCCTCAGATCAGCCCCCAAATATCTAGTTCAACCTCACTTAACTATTTAAAGTTGAACACACAATCCAAACTCCAGGCATTCACTTAAGCGCTTACTGAGTCCTACCACCTGCCAAGCAGGATCCAGGCATTCCAAAGCATCTGGGGTCACAGGCCTTCATCCCTGTCTGTGCACAACGAAGACAGGTGAGAAGAAAAACAAGCAAATGATGCCATCTGCTAGCAGCAATGGATGTTGTACAGGAGACTGAGAGGAGCTAGTTACTGGAGAGGCTGTGCGGCCTAGGAACTCCCCCCCCGCCCCGCGCCCCATGAAAACACATTCAGAATTCATAGGTCAGCAGCTCTCACTCCCTGTGGCATAACAGTCAAAATGCAACCTCAGTGTCCCAGCAGGGAGGCCTGTAAGTCCACATTCTCTACTAATCTGCAACAAAAATGTTCAAGGTACAGTCCTTAGTCACATTCTGGCCTTTGTCCTTCCTGGCACTGTTCCCATGCTGACAAAGAACATGGCAGTTACACTTGGTGCCTTGCCTTCAAACCGACCCCAACCAAGGACACACAGAAGAACCTGAGCCTATTCCCCACAGACCCCTACATGCCCCCAGGAAAGGCTAGGCCAAAGAGGGGACCATCTGGGGAGACTATCCAACGAGAGCTGTGACAGGGCACACCTGCTCTCATGGTGCTGCAGGAAGGTCCTCTGGAAGATCTCGGTGCTGGCCCTACCTGGGGTCCTCACACCACAAGGGCTCCACAAGTCTCCCCTCCAAGAATCTCCAAAGCATATACTAAGCTTCTAAAAACTTAATGCATATTCCCTCTCTGTCCTGGCCTGAGCAGGGTGCATGCTAGAGGAGACTAGCTATGCATAGGTGGGGAGGGGTGGTAAGATAAACCACCTTCCAGCAGGTGAAATGAACTAGCAGCACTGGGTGGAGACTGCAAGCGTTCAGTAAAGGCATGGCTTCTAGAACACAGACATGGAAATAAAGTACATGACTGCAAATAAACCCCCAGCTCTGTCCACTAAGAAGCCTGGGAAAGGCTACACCCCAACAACAGTGAAAACACTGAGCACCCAGACGTTGTCTTCCCGAATAGAACCAGGACCCCTTGAGAAATGGCTAATGCCATGAGAATTCCTAGGATGATGACCCTGGAAGGTCCTGCTGTACCAGAAAGGCAAGAATCCTCAGAGGTGGCAGGACCACATCCAAAGTCACGAAGGCCAGTCTGAAAAGTCTCTCACTGGCCAAATCATAGACAATGACCATTGCAATAAACCATCATAGTAACCAATGATAACTCTTCAAGAAAGCAAGAAGTCCACACTCACAAATGAACATGTATTACAAGTCTGATGGGAGGAGGATATGTATCTGGCCTTGCCTTTCCTCACAGCAGGCGATACCTGCATCAGGTGCTTACACTGAACATCATCAGGAATGAAGCAAATCAAAACCATATGCCCGACAGAGGTAGCCAGAAGGAGGCATCACCCCTGAAGTACTCTGGGTAGAGATGCATGACCCAACAGCACCACAAGAAAACATCAGACAGCTAGAGTTTTAAGGGGTATTCTACAAAAGAAGTGCCATGGAATCTTCAAAACATTGAAAGGAACCAGGCAAAGTGGGGACCAAAGGGAAGCCCAAACCTTACTTGTACAATGACCACTTGTATACCTAATCCTGAATTGTACCTCAAATCTTTAAAATAAAAAAATACACCATGAAAAAAATAAAACATCAAAAGGAGGAATGTCAAGGAGACGCTAAGGAATATTCCAGACTGGAGGAGGTTAAAGAGACACAACACATAAATGCAGAGCAGGATTCTTAGTGAGATCCTTCTGCTCCCATGGCACTACTGGGACTGCTTGGCCAAGCATCATGTATTAGTCATGTTCCAGTGAACATGTCATGTTTAACTGTATAAATGTAATTTTGTACATAATATTTTGGATTTTTTTTTGAGTCAGCATCTGACTGTGTCACCCAAGAAAACAGTGCAGTGGCACAATCTTGGCTTACTGCAGTCTTGACCTCCTGGGCTCAGGTGATCCTTCCACCTCAGCCTCCCAAGTAGCTGGGACTAGGCGCACATCACCACACCTGGATAACTTTTTTGATTTTTTGTTTTGTTTTGTAGAGACAAGATCTTGCTATGTTGCCCAGATTGGTCTTGCACTCCTGCTCCAAGTGATTCTCCTGCCTCAGCCTCCCAAAGTACTGGGATTACAAGCATGAGCCACTGCGCCTGGCCAGAATTTTAAAAATGTAATATTGTTAAGATTCATCCATATTGTTGCATGTCATTATAGTTATTCAATTTTTTAAAACTGAGGTAAATTTATATGCAGTGAAATGCAAGGTTTCAACATGAAATTTGTATACAAAGTGAACAGTTTGATTCGTTTTGACAACCTATGCACCTGTATGACTAACACCTCAGTTAAAATATAGAGATTCCCATCACTCGGGGTGTTCCCCATGCCCTCTTTGAGGTTCCATCTCCACAGCTACTGCTAACCTGACTTAGACGACCACAGCTCCATTGCCTGGTCTTGAATTTTACATTGGAGAAACCACGCAACATGTACTCCTGTGTTTAGCTTTTCACGCCACATAATGATTACCCATGACAGCATGCATATTGGTGGTTTGCTATTTTTCCCTTATCCATTGTGTGACTATGCCACAGTTTATTTCTCCACTATTATGGTCATTAGGGTAGTTCCCAGTTTGGATTATTGTAAAAAAGGCACCGTAGGCTGGGCTCAGTGGCTCGGCCTATAATTCCAGCACTTTGGGAGGCCTGAGCCTGTGAGTTCGAGATCAGCCTGGACAACTTGGCAAGATATCATCTCTACAATAAATCAAAAATTAGCCGGGTGCGGTAGCATGCACCTGTAGTTCTGGCTACTTGGAAAGCTAAGGCGGGAGGATCACCTGAGCCCAGCGGGTCGAGGCTGGGGTGGCCGTGAGTGTGCCACTGTACTCTCCAGCCTGGGCGACAGAGTGAGACTCCCACTCAAAAAAAAAAAAAAAAAAAAAAGAAATGCAGTAGCAGAATGAGCCCAAATAAAGCAAGAGAGCAAAATCACACAGATAGGACAAGAAAGAGATAAAGAAACTTGGATGAAAAGAACGGCCTCCTAAGCCAAAGGTTCCGGGAACTGTGGGAGCAGCCATTGCCTTGTGAGAGTGGCAGATGGCAGTAACCCTGAGGTCTGGAGCCTGGCTTCCTGGCATCCCTCTCATGAAAGGAATGGCAGTGAGTGTGAGGACAGACAGGCTTGTCAATGCCTCGCCCCACAGACCAGGAATGCCCACAAATGAGGACCTCCTCCTTGCTGAGGCAGCAGAG
Organism: Carlito syrichta; assembly: GCF_000164805.1. NCBI lineage: Eukaryota > Metazoa > Chordata > Mammalia > Primates > Tarsiidae > Carlito > Carlito syrichta. The sequence goes on from NW_007246030.1 coordinate 248,340, forward strand.
TTGAGTACGTGGCCTTTGCACTGCCCCATCTGCGGCACCCAGTCGCCTTGGCTTTTCTTATTCCAGCCACATAAGCCTCCCTCCTCTTGCCTCTGAGTCCCCAACCCAGGACAGACTGTTGTGGGACCATGTGGTTTCCCTCACAGACAGCCACATGGAGATCCCCAGTGAAGATGGGAGGGGAGAGGTGGGAGGGTGGTGGACAGAGGTTCTCTACTCTGGGAACCCGGGGGGAGGCGGGGTGAGGGATAAGAAAGCCTGGTCACCTGAGAAGGAAGCAGCACTCTAAGAACTGCCAGAACCTCCCTGGAGTAGGCTACCACTGGGATTTTTTCACAGATATCGCATCTGCACATTTCCAAGAAGCCAGAGAACCTGAATCCTCGTATGAGGTAGATACTTAAAGGCCATTTTCTTTAAAAGCCAGACTTTTGGTTTGCCTTGTTTTATTCTACCAAAGTTCCCAAGAACAACACAAACAACCAGACAAGAATATAATAGTATTTAACTGGGAGGGGGAAATTCAACTTCAACCACTGATTTAAAACAGGCATGGAAAGGTCTTAAACTCAGCCAGGACCATCCAGAGCACCCAAAAGGTCACTTACAGAATATGATGTGACATTAAACAGAGATCCATAAAGACACATTCTTCCTTCCAACTAGCAACTTTACTCTGGATGGAAATTTAGAACTACAACACAGCAAATGAGATCACTCATTCTGGCAGGAATGGCCCATTAGAAATCATGGTCAATTTCACATGCTAGAATTTGGCCATGTTTTTACTATAAAGCTGTCCCCTTCAGTACCATGCCATAGGACAGCCATGGTGAATGCCTTCCTACAACCTTCTGAATACCTGAGGCCACTGAATAGGCCCCATCTAGATATGTTTCACACAAAGAAAACAGTATCCACAGTGAGTTTTCATTATGACTGCAGCCTTTTTGAAGGTAGGTAGTGGGGAGAAAGGAGATGCTTTATTAGCAAGAGTTGAAGATCCATTTAAAATGTCCCAGAGGTCAGGAGTCATATTTGTTCAATTCACTTTAACAATCCCCTACACATACTGTGTTTAGAGCACATTTCAAGGAAATCTTACTGGTCAACTGGGCAAAACCTCAAGATCCTTTCAGGACTTTCATCTCTCGTCCTCATGAATCTACAGAGCAGCCAACACCCAAAGGAAGGTGCCAACACCCTCAGGAATGTTTGAGAGATCTGCCTCTAAGTCCAGGCTCAGGGACTAAACAATGAGGTCAATCAAGGCCAGACCTCAGGACCCACCCAGGCCCAGGGCCCCAGTCCATTTTCCTTCCATGTCTCAGTAGGGTAGTTCACAGGGCAATGCACCAGTGTTCTTCAAGATGTCATCAATATTACAACCAAGAAATCCTCTTTACATGTAATAAAACCCCTAAATAAAAGGAAACCCCATTGCGTCTTTTGTTCCCTGGATACAGAAAAACTAGCTAGCACATATCCGCAAAAATGCCTCTTTGGAACCAACAGGACTTGAGTTAAATTTATGTAGCTTATGCCAGGCACAGTGGCTCAAGTCTGTAATCCCAGCACTTTGGGAGGCAGAGGCGAGAGGTTTGCCTGAGCCCAGACCGCATTTCTACAATAAATAAAAAAATTAGCCAGGTGTGGTAGTGTGCATCTGTAGTTCCAGTTACTTGGAAGGCTGAAGTGGAAGGATTGCACGAGCCCAGTAAGTCGAGACTGTGGTGGCCATGAGCATGCTACTGCACTCTAGCCTGGGCAACAGAGTGAGCCTCCAACTGGGAAAAAAAAAAAAGTATGTAGCTTAATCTCTGCCTCATAAATTTGTGTTTCTGTTGCTCTACTTTTGCAGTTTTTCTCTGGATCCTTTCTTCCTTTGTTGTCTCTGTTTTTTAAGTACAAAGCCCAAATCTAAACTCTGTGAGAAAGACACAACACCCAGGGCAGTTTCTATGTGTCCCACACTGAACTCTACACATTTGCCCTCCCTCAGTCACCAGGAGGGCAAATGTGATCCCCCACCACATGACCAAGGCCAGATGGTCTTATAGAGACAAGGCAACACTGCTTGAAGCTTTCTACAACTTATCTTAGCATTACTTCATCAATTTTTCAACTAAACCCTAAGAACAATTCAGATTTCTAGTGTCAGAGGCAAGGCTTCCCTGGGCAGACTTCTGTACCATCATCTTTCTCTGACACGCCCTGGAGCCAAGGTGTCATGGTGTCATCCAGTGGGTTGTCCTCTCTCAGAACATCGTTGCTGTCACTCTGAGCCACTATTTGCTGCCTCTCTGTCCCACGATGTCTGAATCTGCCAAACTAGACATCTGATCTGCTCCAACCTCTTCCCACTTCTGCAGTCTAAAGGGCATTTCAAGGGCCTCTTACTCTCCTCCTGTCTTTGACAAGTTGTTCCATTGCTGAGCTCACTGGCAAGACTCTATCACTACTTTATCAAGTGACCCTTGGGGCTGTGGTCCTCCCTGTTCTGACCCGATACTCCCACTCCTCCTGCTCTTCAGTGAACAAAAGAAACATATGAAGCAGACGAGACCGCAGAGGACAGAAGGTGACTTCAACATTTTCTCTTTTCTTCTAGCCCCAGATGAAAGCACAATTGAATGAAAGCTGGGACCTTCATACTGGGGAGATCTTAAAATGCCATGAGAACAGAGAAGTTCTAATCTGCTGCAAGTCACAAACTCAAATCTCGCTGCTGTTGTCATTACAGAGTAACGCATGATCTCTGTAAAACATTCAGAAAGAACCATCTTAACAGAAAAAAATAAAACGACCCTAATCCTATCATCCAAAGGCAGTATAAAACAGTTTTCAGACTTCATCTCTACCATAAATCAAGAAAAAATAGCCAGGCATGATGGCGCATGCCTGTGGTTCCATCTACTTGGAGGGCTGAGGTGGAAGGATCGCCTGAGCCCAGCAGGTCGAGGCTGCAGTGGCCATGAGTGTGCCATTGCACTCCCACCTGGGTGACAGAGTGAGACTCCAACTCAAAAACAAAGTTTTCAAAGTGGTGAGTCCAGCCGTATTTGGTGGACATTACCTTTGTGAAGAAAATATTAGATGGACCATCTAAGTGTGAAAACATGAGCCAATAAGAGGGCCAGAAGAAGGGAGGGTGAAATGTTCTGTGTAAGAAAACTGGAGAAATCCAAGGCATTTGGTCTAAGAAGAAAAGAGCAAGAGACCAGACAACAGGACAGGAAGCTAGAGCACATGGCACGAGCCCCATCGAGGTTTTGCTTTCCAGAGTAAGACTGTTTCAGATGCAGTTTTACCTTGTTTACACATAGGCGTGTAACTCCCCAACTTCTACATGTACCAAGACCTCATGCAGAGGTGTCTGGTAATCAAGGAAAAGAACCGAGTCAGCGTGAGATGAAAAGATGGTTCACACGTGACTCAATCCAGCAGGGCAGAGACTCTGAGAGCCGACATTGGGATAGTGAGCAGCATCCCCTCGGGAATGCAGGGACAGCCTGGGGAGCCCAGATATTCAGGAGAGCATGAACACTGGAGGAAGCACAGATGCTCTGGGGAGCAGACACTGTGGGTAGTAGCATGGATGCGTGGGGAAGCATGACTCCAGACCTGCGGAACCTGGCCACAGGGAAATTAATACAGACGATGGTTCTTAAAATTTATTTAATAGTAATTTTTTTAAAAATCCATAGTTGAATATAGACTATATATGCAATTATATGTTATTTTAGCCATTAAAATCATTTGTCCTGTTCTTTCAAATTCTTTACAAACATTGCAGTGATTTCCCCAGAGGTCAACAGAAATTTCCTCACCATTACTCTATCACATATTAACTTATTTTTAATTTTTCTTTTTTTTTTTTTGAGTTGGAGTCTCATTAGTGGCCGCTCCCGGCCACCGCAGCCTCAACCTGCTGGGCTCCGGCGATCCTTCCACCTCAGCATTCCGAGTAGCCGGAATTACAGGCGTGCGCTACCATGCCAGGCTGATTTTTTGATTTATTGTAGAGATGAGGTCTTGCTGCCCAAGCAGGTCTCGAACCTGCAAGCTCAGGCAATCCACTCACCTCAGCCTCCCAAAGGCACAGGATTATAGGCTGAGCCACCTAATAGAAATAAGCCCAGCTTATTTCTAATTTTTCATCAAAAAAACAACCTGAAACTTCTTTGTACTTAAATCTTTCTAAGACATACCTAGAAGTGAAATTTAGGAGTCAAAGGCGTAAGCATTTTTAAAGTTCTTGACATAAAATACAAAATTAAGCTATTAAGAAAGCACTAATTTATACTTTCCAAAATACGGAATATCAGTGGCTCACACTTGTAATCAATCCCAGCACTTTGGGAGGTCAAGGCAGGAGAATCACTTGAGCCCAGGAGCTTCAGACCAGTCTATGAAAAATAGCAAACCTTGTCTCTACAAAAAAAATAAAAAAATTAGCAAGGTGTGGTGGCGCATGCCTATAATCCTAGCTACTCAGAAGGCTGAGAAGGGTAGATCCCTTCAGCCCAGGAGCCTGAGGCTGTGGCTGAGCCATGATCAGGCCACTCTACTCTAGTCTGAGAAACAAAGTGAGACCCCGACTCCAAAAGAAAAAAAACTGCATATCTACATTTTTTTAAGTTATTAATTTTGTTCCCAAAAGAAATCTCACTAATTTGTTTGATTACAAATGACTTAAATTTTTAGAAAAGTATATTTGTTATTTGTATGCCCACTTCTGAGTCTCTACTCTTGGCCTTTTCCTGCTTATTGACCACATGTTCTTCTTTAGACTTTCTTATCAACTTTTACAAATTATTTTCATTTAAAGTTATTAATCTTTAAAGTATACTTGCCAATTTTATGTACGTTTACCTTCATTTTGTTCATATCACTCTCTGCTGTGCCATTTTACATTTTATGAACTCTTATTCATCATGAATTAATTAACTCATTAAGTGCCATAGCAATTAAACAGCAACAACCTGTCAACCTTAATTTTTAAGTATAACTATTAGAAAGATGATTTTCTTCCTTCCTTCCTTCCTTCCTTCCTCCCTCCCTCCCTTTCTTTCTTCCTCGCTCTCTTTCTTTCTTTTTTTTGAATTGGGGTCTCACTCTGTCACCCAGGCTGGAGTGCAGTGGAGCAATCACAACTCACTGCAGCTTCAACCTCCCAAGTTGAGTTCAGGCAATTGTTCCACCTCAGCCTCCTGAATAGCTTTTGTGTGCCCCTACACCCAGCTAACTTTTTTATATTTTTTTCTGTAGAGACGAGGTCTTACTATGTTGCTCAAGATTGTTCTCGAACTCTGGGGCTCAAGTAATCCTCCTGCCTCAGCCTCTCAAAGTGTTGGGATTATAGGCATGAGTCACTGTGCCTGGACCAGAAAAATGACTTTCAAGAACCATACTAGCTGGGCATGTGGCACACATCTGTAGTCCCAGTTTCTCGGGAGGCTGAGGTGGAAGGATCATCTGAACCCAGGAAGTCAAGGCTGCAGTAAGTTGTGATCCATGATTTTTAAAAAACACACACACTGAAATGTAAGATCATTTAATTAGTCAACTAACATATATATAATATATATAAACAAAAAATATATATGTATATACATATAAACTATATATATGAACAAAATGAAAAGAGAATTACTTACCGAGTCCAAAAAGCAAAGGTAAGACCCTGAGCTCTGTGCTATTGCTTGATTTTTAGAATACCCAACTGTTGAAAAAGAAAAGAAATGCTCTTTTATAATTCAATGTTAATGGCACTCTCTCTCATAAAGCTTAATATACCATATACTATAAAAAGCTAGGAACATTTTGCACTACCACCAACAATTTGCATAAGCTTTCAAAGGAATAAGAGGAAAGTCAAAGAGAGATAATGTCCCATACTTAGTAACTGATGTCATAAGTATGATGATAAACACAATCCACCCAGCACCATGTTAATGTAGTATATGCTCATTAGAGAAAAACAAATTAGGTGAACACTTAGTGAGTATAGAACAAAGCTAAGTCCCAGGAATATTTTGTTTAAAACAAAATTAAAATGTCCCTGAAAGGAAGCCTGTCCGGTCTGTGCTGATGAAGGTCAGGATCTGGTTATAAGGGGAAGCTGAGAGCCTGCATGTGATCGGTGGGTAAAACTCACCGAACCGGACACTTGTGGGTGGTTATCTACACATATATGTCTGTAAAAAGCTACAGTCACTGCCAGCATCACCATATCCAGGCAGCATATATCCCATGTCCCAGCTCTGGTCATAAAAGACATTATACTGTGCAGACCCAACAGAACTTCATTGTGTGGTCACCAAGAGCAGCACTTGAAATCAGAACTACACAAGTACAGATGGAAAAGCTGGAAACATAACAGTGAGAAGGCACTCTCTGGGGTTGTGAGGGTTCCTCTCATATAACCTGAGTGGAAAAAGGAGTAGGTGCCTTGAGAACACTGGCATGGACCACAAAAGTGACCAAAATTCTTCTGCTTGAAACTAGGCAAAGGGTTGCCTTTGGAGAGGAGGGAATAATGGGGGGACCCAAGCGAGCTTCAGAGCTGTGATGTTCTGTTCTTCCTCGGGGGGCTGGTTGCATACTGCATTCCGTCTGTGAACATTAACCCAACTGCATGATTATAAGTGTGCTTTTCTCTATGGAGATTATATTTTAATAAAAGCTTCAGAAAATCCTCACTTTCAAACATATTGCAACTCAACTGGAAAAAGAGTTAAATGATAGCCTATAGCTAAATACCAAAGGAAGGTGCTGAAAAAAGTACTCAGGAGGCTTAAAAGACAAAGTCACTACTAAGGGAGGTACAGAGGGAACATGAGAATGTTAGAAAGTAAACAAACAGAAATGAGCAGGGCAGACCACTGAATAGGGGCACCAAGGACAGTGCACAGTATGGCAGAGGCACTCAGTTACTCCGGGGTCCCCAGTTATTCAGAGGGCACCTGGCTATTTATAGGTCCCTAGTTACTCAGGAAGCCCCAGGTACTCAGGGGACACCCAGTTAATCAGGAGGCACCCAGTTATTCAAGGGGAGCCCATTTACTCATGGGCATCTGGTTACTCAGGGCACACCATGTGCTTGGGTGACTAGGCCTGAACCAGCTTCTGTAGGAACTGCCTGTCAAGCTAGAAGGCTTATCTTCACCCTGTTGGCAGGAGTGGCCAAGTAAGGTTTCTGAATTAGGAGTAACATGTAGAAATTAACCCTTGGCAAGCTGAGCCTGGATGCTGTAGTAGGGTAGAGCAGAGGAGGCATTGAGCCCAAAACAAGATGAGGAGGCTTCAAGGGGTAGGATACCCACTTTCCCTAGAAGAGAAATTGCCAACACCTGAATTGTGTTATCCAGATGGTTTCAGATGTAATGCTACCGAGAAAAGTCACACAAAGCAAAACAGATGTGTGCAAAGTTAAAACAATAAATCTGTCTGGTGTTCAAAGTCAAGACAAGATGCAGAAAGTTATCCATCCAAGGGACACTGGCCAGGTGTGTTCCTCAGCCACACCCGTGGCACTCCCTGGTTCTCTGCTACAAGGAGGAGAGAACAGGGGGCTCTCATCTACCAGAGTCTGTCCAGCTCCTGGGTGGCACTGAAGCAGGCCCACAGTACCACTGGGGTCAATGCTGCAATAAAGAAGTGCAACACGAATTCTCCCACCCCCATTCACATCCCCCAAGTGTCTGACTCAGGAGCAGTGCCCTTCTGCGGGGGTAGGGGGCTTCATACAAGGTAGAAGTTTAATTTCAAGCATTAACCCCTACAGCTCAGTCAGTCCAAATCAGTTAGCAGAATGATTCTGATTTCAAAGAACCACAGGTATAAACAAGAGCAGAGGAGGAAGTGCACCTAGGGGAGGCACCCAGCCTGGCTCCCCGCCCCAGGACAGATGGATTAGCTGCCATCACCAAAGCAGCTGTAGCTAAACCTCCATCATCACTGCAAAGTGAGGCAGGCACAAAGAAGCACAACCAAAGAGCTGTGTGTGAAAACAAAAAATGGAAAGAGACTCCACAATCATAGTGAAATGAGCGGAGTTCTGTGCAAAAAGTTTCTTATGAGTCAGGTTTTAGACGGAGAGAAATTGAATTCATGAATCTGGGTAATGAAGGAAGACGTATCTCAGTAAGGAAGCTGGAAGTTTCTCACAATGAATCTTGTGTTTGGCAAAGACAAGGAATTTGCTTTAATATTATTGCCTTGAAGAAAGTCAAATGTTTGTGTCGGGCTCATGTTTGGGGAGGCCGGTCCCTTTGTGAGGGGAGTCGGTTGCCATGGTCACAGCAGGAAAAACTCACGCCTCAGCGAGATATTAACATTCCTTACTCTTGGAGAGAAGAGGGTGAGATTGTGCTTTATTTTGATTTTAGCAAGTGATCACATTATTAAGAAATGTTTTATTCTATTGTGATATGAAGTCATAATAAATGAATCTTCATCTATTCCTAGCACTCCTGAAAATAAACACTGGATCTGTGTTATCTAATAGTCAATACAACTTGTCCTATTTAAGAAAGTACCATTAGAGGAAAATATGTCCTTTCAGATATAACCAAACGGACTCCATTTTATTAATGCAATATAGGATCTCCATGAATTTTTTTTTTTTACCCAAACTTCAGGCAGACTCCATTTCACTGTCCTCATCTTTGTCCTTCAAAATTTTACAACTGATTGTTTTTGTACTGACAGAATTCATACAAATGGGATATAGCTCAAGTTATAGCTGATCTATAAAACGTATTTTATGAAAGACAAACGCATTTTAAAAATGAAGATTAAGCCGGGCTTGGTGGCTCAGCCTGTAATCCCTTGCTTGGGGAGGCTGAGGTGAGTGAATTGCCTGAGCCCGTGGGTTCGAGACCCGCCTGGGCAACTTGGCGAGACCTCACCTCTGCAATAAATCAAAAATTAGCTGGGTGTGGTAGCGCGCCTGTAGTTCCAGCTATTTGGAAGGCTGAGGCGGAAGGATTGCCGGAGCCCAGCAGGTGGAGGCTGCGGTGGCCGGGAGCGGCCACTGTACTCCAGCCTGGGCGACAGAGTGAGACTCCAACTCAAAAAAATAAAACAAATAAAAATGAAGATTAGACAAGGAGTGTCACAACAGTCATCAAAATGTCTTCGGTTTGCTTTCATTCATCTATGGAAGATGCAAAAAATCTTTTCAATTAAAGAATATTAAAAGATGTTTACATTCGTTTCAAAAACCAATTTGGTTACACACATTTCAGAAGCAAATTGAAACAGTTGTTCCAAAACAACTGAGTTTTCCATTTCAAACAAACTAAGGATAATGAAAAGAAGAACTAATTTTGGGGAAAGCATTAACATCTTCCAAATATGCAAGATGATGATGATGATGATGATGTCAGAACAGCTGCGGACACTTCCTGACTGCCTGATGCATGCACCTGTCCTTAAAAATACAGCATATATTAGCTCATCTCATACCTTCACAACACTCCAAGATGGGGTGTCCACTATAATAGCCCATTCACAAATAAGGACACGAAAGCCCAGGCAGGCAGCAGTGGAGCCAACCCGCAAGCCTGGCCCCACACCTGAGATCCTACTTCTCTCCCATGCCCTCAGAGCCTCAAAGTGATGTGAGAGGAAAGCAGGAACAGGTGCTGCTCATGTCCACCGACGCACGCTGTGTGTAAGATCACTGTGGCAGTGTCAAAGGAAAAGGTCTTTCAGTATGAATGTTTACAGATAACAGAGGCTTTTTTCCTTTAAAAGACCAACTTTAAAAATTATTTCTGATTCAAAATTTTTCTTAAACATTTTACACACTTTTCTTCTTTCTGCAATAGAGTACCCCAAGTCCTACTTGTCAGGAATGTGATGTGGGCAGAGTAGGGAGTGCATTCTGAGAGAGTTCTGTTTCATTCTTTGAAGCCCAACTGTGCTGTCACTCACCCCCACCAATATCCACCCTCTACTTAGCCCAGAAAAACAAAAACAAAATGAATTAAAGATTAGCAGGAAGCTGCAAAAGGCAAAGACATCCTACTCCTAGGTGCTCCCAGCCTGGGAGAACATGCATTTTAAAGCATCTTCATGAAGCAGCAAAACAGCTTCAGAAAGCCAATGTTCAGAATTTTTATAGACATTTGCAGGTGGCCCCCAAGAACCTTGAGAAGGGCATGCTAGGTTCAGATTCCCACTCTGCTCTAGACGGGTGTGCGAACTTTGAGTAGGTCAACCAATAACCTTTAGGGGATGAGGACAGCACCTGCCCCTAGGACTGCAATGAGGATCACATGAGCCCTTGGGAGGTGATACACAAACCAAGCACCAATAAGAGGCCCGCGGCCCAGATGCTGCAGCTGTTGCCATCAACCAGGCACCTCTGAGGAGTCACGACCCCTGACATGGAAGAAAACAGAAGGAAGGAGAACCAACAGAGGGCCAGCAGCTTTAAGGAAACTATGTAACCAAGAACCACAGGATTTGTCTCTCCCATTCATTCCTCCCCAGAGCGCCACCCTGTATGCACAAGTCTATTAGCTCCTATGACCCCTTCTCTACCCAATCTACCTTGAAAATACTACAGCAGTTGCTGAGAACTGGCAGTTCTGTGAGTCACATGTTGATCTGAACAGGACCCAGCTGTGAACCTAACACTCCCCAGGCTCTCATATGGGCATATTCCAGAGGGACCCCAAACATTCAGTGGTCTGCCCTCGAAATATACAATTCACTCAGGACCAAGTCCACTAGAAAGTGGGGTGAAGCCATATCATTCCTGAGACTATCTTAAAGCAGTGGTTCTTGACCCTAGATGTATCTAAGAATCTCAGGAAAGCTTTTAAAATCCTATTGCCTAAATGCACACCCCAGACCAACTACATGAGAATATCTTAGGGCCGTACTCATGCTTCAGGTTTTTGAAAGCTTCCCAATAATTCCCAATAATTCTGACATGCATCCAAAGTTGAGGACCACTGTTTTTAAAAAAGACATAACTCCTAAAATCTATAGAAACCAGTCCTACTTTTACCTCTGCAATCCTATGCAATATATGCAGACATAGTTTTTTCAAGTTTTATATGAAAACTTTAAAATCAAACTACAAGGACCCTGATCTATTACAATTAAAGCTAAGAATACAAGCTAATTGGTAAATATAAAAACAGAGGATGGCCAGGTGCGGTGCCTCACGCCTATAATCCCAGCACTTTGGGAGGCTGAGGTGACAGGGTTGCCTGAGCCCATGGGTTCGAGACCAGCCTGGGTAACTTGGTGAGACTTCATCTCTACAATTAAAAAAAAAAAATTAGCCAGGCATGGTGGCACGTTCCTGTATTTCCAGCTACCTGGAAGGCAGATGCAGAAGGATCATCTGAGCCCAGCAGGTTGAGGCTGCAGTGGCTGTGAACATGCCAGCCTGGGTGACAGAGTGAGATTCCAACTCAAACAAACAAACAAAAAAAAAACCAGCAAATAAATGAAAAAACAGGTACATCTTGACCCAGCATAAGGAAATTTTGATACCTTTAAAATAACAAGAGTCAGACTGACATATGATTTCTTATTAGAAACATAGACACTAGAAGATAATGAAGTAATCCCTTTAAAATTCTAAGGAAAATTATTTTGCACCTAAAATTCCATATACCTAGCCAAACTGTCAATTGAGCATACATTAAAAAAAAAAAAAAAAAAAGACATTGTCGAAGGCTAAGACAGAAGGATCACCTGAGCCCAGCAGGTCAAGGCTGCAGTGGCCGTGAGTGTGCCACTGCACTCCAGTCTGGGCAACTGAGTGAGACTCCAACTCAGAGAAAAAAAAAAAAATATATTGTCAGACATGTGTTACCATTAACGTATCACACACAGAAAAATTATTTGAAGAAATACTCCAACAAAATGAAAAGGAACACACAAAAATAAATTTTAAAAGAGGGAGAGAAGGAACAAAAACAGACAATGGCACTTAGAGAAAGAGAATAAAGCTAAAGATTTTTTTAAAGGTTCCATCAGATTTTGACACTCAGGAAGTGAAATCCCCCAAATATGCAGCAGAGGGTTTCAGTTCCTTCAGAGTCGAATCCCACTACAAGTTTCATAGCAAGTACAGATATGTATTTTTAATAATGTAAATGCTATTTTTACAAGGTTTGAATCGTTGGAATCAACCTATTGGTAAAGTACATAAAACAAGAGTTCTAGAAGAGACTATAAACATTACAAGTTCTGACAATGTAAATATACTATAACAAACAAAAAAGAAGTCTGAAGTGCTTTAAGTGGGTTAAAGTTCCTCTTTCAAAGAGTATCAACACATGCTGTGAGAGTTCAATAAGCCAAGTAAGAAGAAATAAAATTCACCAATTACTTGTAGGGAGTGAGGCTTTTACATTTCATTGTAGATCCCTCTCTACAGCTGAATTTCTTTTCACCACATGCTGGTATTAAAAAATATATTTTTTTATTAATCAAAGCAGACATTTATTTGTGAAAATCAGTAGATAACTTTTGTCCTCTTACGTATAAACTGTAGGGCTAGTTTTTACGGGAGAGGTTGAGGAAAAAAAGGAAGCAGAATTGCGCTATATAATTATTGCTTTCATGAACACTATACCAGCAGGTGTGAGACCTTCTGCTTTTATCCCTAAATCAGACACACAATTCAAGAACAAAGGCTATGACCCAGTCTCCATCTATAAGATACAAATGCAAAGGTATGAAAGAAAATTGAAATACTATACTGTATAAAAATACTATCATGTTGGCCAAGTGCAGTGGCTTGCACCTGTAATCCTAGCACTTTGGGAGGTCCAGGTAAAAGGATTTCTTGAGCCCAGGAGCCTGACACCAGCCTAGGCATCATAGCGAAACCTCATCTCTACAAAAATTAAAAAATTAGTAGGGCATGGTGGCATTCACCTGTAGTCCCAGTTACTTGATAGGCGGAAGCAGAAGGATCACCTGAGCCCAGAAGGTCGGGGCTGCAGTGAGCCATGATTGCGCCACTGCCCTCCAGTCTGGGTAACAGAATGAGACCCTGATTCAAAAAACGAAATAAAATAATACTATAGGCAGGGCACAGTGGCTCAAGCCTGTAATCCCAGCACTTTGGGAGGACAAGGTGAGGAACTGTCTGAGCCCACGGGATTGAGAACAGCCTGGGCAACTTGGTGAGACCTCATCACTACAATAAATCAAAAAATTAGCCGGGCATGGTAGCGTGCGCCTGTAGTTCTAGTCACTTGGAAGGCTAAGGCAGAAGGGTCACCTGAGCCCACAGGTCAACACCGGGGTGGCTGTGAACATCCCACTGCACTCCAGTCTGGAAAATGGAGTGAGACTCCAATTCAAAAACAGTAATAATAATAACAATAATAATAATATAATGTCATTGCTGGTTTATTCTAGCACTGCAAGAATAGTTCATTGATAAGAAAAACATTAAGGGCAGGTGCAGCGGCTCAAGTCTGTAATTTCAGCACTTTGGGAGGCCAAGGTGAGAGGACTGCCTGAACCCACAAGTTCAAGACCAGCCTGGGCAACTTGACAAGACCTCATCTCTACAATAAATCAAAAGATTAGCTGAGCATAGTAGCATGCGCCTGTAGTTCCAACTACTTGGGAGGCTGAGGTGGAAAGATTGATCACCTGAGCCCAGCAGGTTGACGCTGGGGTGGCCGTGAGTGTTACCCACCAGAAATAAACAATCTCAAAGGAAATTAAGAAAACAATTTTCAAAACTTATCACAAAGCTGAAGTAATCAAAATACTGTGGTACTAGCATAAAGATAGACATATAGACCAGTGGAATAGAATTGACAGTTCAGAAATGATCCTATACATTTATGGTTAGTTGATTTTTGACAAGAGTACCAAGAAAATTAAATGGAGAAAGAATAAGTCTCTTAAATAAATGATGTTGAAACAACTACATACAAAAGAATGAAGTTACCTTATCTCCTACCATATGTAAAAACTAACTCAACATGGATGAAAGACCTAAACATAAGAGCTACAAGTAGAAAGCTCTTTGTAGAAGACATAAGGATAAATTTTCATGATTTTGACTTAGCAATGGTTTCTTAGATATAACACCAAAGGCCCATGTCATAAAACATAGATAAACTGGATTTCATATACATCAAAATTACAAACTTTTGTGCACCAATAGGCACATTCAAGAAAGCAAAAATATAATTCAAAGAATGGAAGAAAATATTTGCAAATCATATCTAGTAAGTTGTAGTATCTTGGCTATATAAAGAGCTCCTACCATTCAACAACAAAAAGACAAATAACCCAATTAGAAAGTGGCCAACAGACTTGAATAGACATTTCTCCAAAGAAGATATACAAATGGCAAAACAAGCACATGAAAAGATGCTTATCAACATCAGTCAACAGGGAAATACAAATCAAAACCACAATGAGACACCACTTCCTACCACTTTTTAATTATAGCACGGTTATAATTTTTAAAATAAAAATAAAAAAACAGAAAATAACAAGTGTTGAGGAGGATATGGAGAAGTTATAACCCTCATACACTGCTGGAGGAAATGTACACTTGAAAGGCCAGGAAGTGATTGCTGGAGGGAATGGAAGATGGTGCAGACGCCATGGAAAACAGTTTGACAGTTCCTCAATATGTTAAATATAGAATTATAATATGATGCAGAAAATTTGCTCCAAGGTATATGCCCAAAGGAATTGAAAACCAGCGTTCAAACAAAAATTTGTGTATGAATGTTCATACTGGCACCATTCACAAAAGCTAAAAAAGTAGAACAACCCAATTATCTATCAACTGACAAACAGCATATGGCATTTTCATACAATTGAATATTATTCTCCTATGAAAAGGAATGAAATACTCATATATGCTACCACTTTACATGAACCTTAGGACATTATGCTAAAGGAAAGAAGCCAGTTACAAAAGAGCACGTATTATGTGATTCCATTTAATGACATGTCTACAATAAGCAAACCTACAGAGACAGAAAGTAGATTAGTAGTTACTGTGGCTGGAATAATCTGAGTGTAAGCACAGAATAATATAGACTGAGTGGCTTCTAAACAACAGAAATTCATTGCTCACAATTCTGAATGCTGGAAGTTCTGGGCCAAGCCTGTGGCAGAATCAGTGTTTGCTGAGGGCCTGTAATCTGATTCACACTGTCCTTACACAGCAGAAGGAGCAAGGGAGCTCTCTGGGGTCTCTTTTATAAGGACACTATCGCTGCATGAAGCTCCACCCTCATGACCTCATCATCTCCCAAAGGCACCTTGGGGGTTAGGGTTTCAACACATGAATTTTGGAGAGGACACAAACATTCAGATCATAATAACAAATCCTTACCGAAAATTAAGGAATTTAGATCCAGTAAGTGCTTAATAAGTGGTAGACCCAATTATCACCAAGATACTTTTTGTCAGTATTTGAACAACATAGAACTATTTAAGGGCAAGGCTTGGTGGCTCAGCCTGTAATCCCAGCACTTTGGGAGGCCAAGGCAAGCGGATTGTCTGAGCCTGTGGGTTTGAGACCCACCAGGGCAACTTGGTGAGTCCTTGTCTCTACAATAAATAAAAAATTAGCCGGATGTGGTAGCACACACCTGTAGCTCCGGCTACTTGGAAGGCTGAGGCGGAAGGATTGCCGGAGACCAGCAGGTCGCAGCTGCGGTAGCCAGGAGCGTGCCACTGCACTCCAGTCTGGGCGACAGAGTGAGACTCCAATTCAAAAAAACTATTTAAGTACGTCAATTGATAAGAAATCATGAATTATCTGATGGGGGGGCAGGGAGGACAAACCTCATCAAGGGTACCTGCATAATGAACATTTATTTGTATATCTAACCCTGAATTGTACTCCACATCTTTAAAACAAAAAATATATGTATACAAAAATAAAAAAGATATCATGAATTACAGTTTAATAAGCTAAACATGGCCAGGCTTGGTGGCTCAGCCTGTAATCCCAGCACTTTTGGAGACCAAAGCGAGTGGATTGCCTGAGCCTGCGGGTTCGAGACCAGCCCAGGCAACTTGATGAGACCTCATCTCTACAATAAATCAAAAATTAGCTGGGCGTGGCAGTGCATGCCTGTAGCTCCAGCTACTTAGAAGGCTGAGGCGGAAGAATCGTCAGAGCCCAGCAGGTCGACGCTGGGGTGGTCGTGAGCGTGCCACTGCACTCCAGCCTGGGAGACAGAGTGAGACTCCAACTCAAATAAATAAATAAGTTAAACATGTTTACTCACCTCCTCGGGGAGAAGGAGAATCATGGCCTCCAATGACCACAAGGATACCAGAAACTTCTAGCTTCTCTTTCCATTTTTCAATGATAGTCCCAGACTTGTCCTGAAAGAAGGACACTGGCAGATCAGGAAACTTTCCTCAGAACAGTCAAATGTGACTTATACTGGGGTTAAAAGACCCAACAGGAAGTTTATAAATACCTTACTAGCATCATTAAAAATAGAGAGCTCCACGGTGCCTTCAAAGTCCTGTTGCAAAACAGACTTCAAACACTCATCCAACCACAGTTCAGCATTGTAGACTGGGAGGATAATAGACTGGAAATTAAAAGAAATGGATTAATAGAAGTGTGAAAACTAAATTCCCTTTTAACTGCTCTAATTTACTTCCCCTTAACCACCCACACAATGCCCTTTTCTAAAGGGCAAGGCCTGACTTACAGAATAACTCAGAACAAGGAAAGAACATGCCCTGACAAACAAATATCTATTCCTTCTCTCCAAGACCCTGAAGTTATTTTGCTCCATAAGATTAATCGTCTAGATTTCCCTGAATTGGTCTTCCTCATACTTTTGAAAGGGGAAAAAAAAGCTGAAAGGCATTAAAATTGTTCCCAATCAACAGTAAATTCATGGGTTTTTCAATGAGTAGTCAGAAATATGATCATTTTGGTTGAAACAAGCACCTGTGTATCTTCTTACCCATTCATGAAATCACTGATTGGTCATTTTCTGGGTGGAATAAGCACTTTAGCCAACTATGATAGAAAAACTGCAACAAAATAACCTTTTAAGTGCTTCTTCCCCTAAACAATGCTTTAACAAAGTGGGAGGGGGTGGGGAATACAAAGAACCAAGCTGAGCAAATGGGACTTGTGAAGTCCATTTCTCTATTCCTTTGTTCTACAGTTAGTTTAGGGCTGCTTTGGCGCCAGCATTGTCCTTTGCTCAAGGAGCCCAAAACAAAAATTTCAAAACTGGTATGGAATGAAACCAGTGAAACCTGACTACCAACAAAACAACCAATTACAGGAATTGTCTTAATTTTACAAATTATATTAATTAAATACCCATAGAAATTACAGTCTGTCCTCATCCTTGAGTTTATACCTTTAATAAAAGAAATTGGGCCGGGCTCGGTGGCTCAGCCTGTAATCCCGCGCCTTTGGGAGGCTGAGGTGAGTGGATTGCCTGAGCCCGTGGGTTCGAGACCCGCCTGGGCAGCGAGACCTCATCTCTACAATAAATCAAAAAATCAGCCGGGCGTGGTAGTGCACGTCTGTAGTTCCAGTTACTTGGAAGGCTGAGGCGGAAGGATCGCCAGAGCCCAGCAGGTCGAGGCTGCGGTGGCCAGGAGCGGCCACTGCACTCCAGTCTGGGCGACAGAGTGAGACTCCAACTCAAAAAAAAAAAAAAAGAAATTGGGCAAAACATAAACCAGTCAGGTGTGTGTGTACACATATATACATACATATATAAGTGTGTATTGCATATTCATATATAATGTAGATATGATTTTTTAAAACATTAAATTCAAATATGGTTATGAAAAGCACAGCGGCTCTAGCGTGTAATCCCAGCACTTTGAGAGGCCAAGGCAAGAGGACTACCTGAGTCCAGGGATTCAAGACCAGCCTGGGCAACATGGTAAAACCTCATCTCTACAACAAATCAAAAAATTAGCTAGGCATGATGGTGTGCACCTGTGGTTCCAGTTACTTGGAAAGTTGAGGTGGAAGGACAGCCTGAGTCCAGCAGATCGAGACTGTGGTGGCCGGGAACATGCCACTGCACTGCAACCTGCATGACAGCGTAAGACTCCAACTCAAAAAAAGATAATACAATTCAGCCTGGCACGGTGACTCATGCCTGCAATTCCAGCACTTTGGGAAATGGAGACGAGAGAACTGCCTGAGCTCCGGGGTTCGAGACCAGCATGGGCAACTTGGTAAGACCTCTTTTCTACAATAAATCAAAAAATTAGCTGGGTGTGGTGGCACATGCCTGTGGTTCCATCTACTCGGAAGGCTGAGGGTGGAAGGATCACAAGCCCAGCAGGTTGTGACTGCGGTGGCCATGAGCAGGCCACTGCACACCATCCTGAGTGACAGAGACTCCAACTAAAAAAGAAAAAAAAAAATTCAGTCAAGTACGTTACAAATGAAACCTCCCTAGGAGGATCTGATCCAACAGTGATATCCCTTCGTAGACTTATATTTATAGGCATAAAACTAGTACCCTAATCTATTTACAAATTTACTTTGGATTTACTTTTTTAAAGGAAAAGAAGGAAAGCGTATTTTTACTTTACTCAAGATCTACAAGACAAAACATAATGTCAGTTTCTGACAAAGATGAACCTTGATTAATCTGTCACCAATTTTAGTAAGACTGGCATAAAAACAATCAAGCCACCCTGCATGGAGCCTTTGGACTATTGTTAATCCTACATCTCTGTGGCTCTCACTACATCAGCCTCTAGGCTCCTTCTGACATCTGAACCCTGAAGCCCTCTGCTCCAGCCTCCACCAGCATGCAAGGCAGGTGTGCAAAGCTAGTATGCTGGTGTGCAGAGCAAGTGTTCAGGGCATGCAGTACAAGTGTGCAGGGTGGCAGAGGGACATGTGTGCAGGGCAGGCAGGGTGTGTGTTTAGGACAGAGCGGGTGTTCAGGGCAGGCTTGTAGGGCAATCGTGTAGGGCTTGTAGGTCAGGTCTGTAGGGCGGGGGGCAGGGCGAGTGGGCGGGGCAGGCGGACAGGTGTGCTGTCCGTTCACTCCACTACCAGGAAAGGACGCTGCCCCCTCCGCACCTGTGAGGGCCAGCTGGGGCACGCTGAGTGTGCTCCCAGCACGGAGGTTTCAAACTAAGACAGGGCAAGTCCCCAGGGGGACGAGTTTGTGGTGAAGGGGAGAAGGTGACACCGCCCAGAAGTCAGAGATTCCAAAGCCACGCGGCGCCGACCCGCGACTCTGCTCATCACACACCCTTCCACTCACAGCTTCACTCTTGCTGGGGCTTACACACTGCTTGGGCGGAGGACCTCGACGGCAAGTCGGAAGGTAGTGGTGTGGGACGTGAAGACCCCGGGGAGGAGGAGGAAGAGAGACAAGAATACGATGGGCAGGACGGAGTGAGAAGAGGGGAGAAGAAGGGGAGAGTGTGAAGAGGCGGAGGAGCGCAGTCGACCCACCACCCGGCACCTACCACGTGTACCCGCGGGCCTGGCGCGGCTGCGGAGTCCCAGCGGGCCTGCATGGCGGGCGGGATCCACGGAACGCCACGCCCCGTGCAGCCGAAAGCCGGCTACGCGTGTCCCGCCCCCTCCCTTGGCCTAGGGCGCATGCGCGAGAGGTTCCAGGAGGCGGAGCAAAGCTGAGCCGTCCCCGATTGGCTCAGAGAGACGTCGATCCCGGGAGAGGAGGAAGGACACGGCAGGGGCCTTGCGAGGGGACAGGGGCGGGGTTCTGACTTTTGACTCCGCGCAAGTTCCCTTGTTCACACCTGAAAGAGGATTTCACAGGTTCTGAATTCTTCAGTATAAACGATGTTATAAAAGTAGGTTGGTGGTGAAGAGGACGGGCGTCCTGTACTGAGTGGTTCTGATCATCAAACCAGGTGACCTTTGCGCCTGTGTGTCGCCTTAAAAAACGGCGATGTGGCCGGGCTCAGGGGCTCAGCCGGTAATCCCAGCGCTTTGGGAGGCCGAGGTGAGTGGATTGCCTGAGCCCGTGGGTTCGAGACCCGCCTGGGCAACTTGGCGAGACCTCATCTCTACAATCAATCAAAAATTAACCGGGCGTGGTAGCGCGCACCTGTAGTTCCAGCTACTTGGAAGGCTGAGGCGGAAGGATTTCCGGAGCCCAGCAGGTCGAGGTTGCGGTGGCCGGGAGCGGCCACTGCACTCCAGTCTGGGCGACAGAGTGAAACTCCAACTCAAAAAAAAAAAAAAAAAAAAGGCGATGTGCTTTAAAGAAGAGGTGCATTGCACCTGGCATTGCACCTGGTCTCTCTGTGCTCAACCTGACCGTTGACCAGGAGAAGCCTTCTGGATATGATGATGGTGGGTGCAAGGTGGCAATGTTGTACGGACCACAACGCTGCTTCTTCAGGAAGGGTACCGAGGAGAGCAGGCCCTTCACCACCAGACTCCGATGGCCCTGGGTGATCTTCTGGGCTCGTCCTAGTGTCTGTCTTCCCTAGCAGCCCTCAAGAAGGATAGCACTTAAAAACAGGAGGGCCGGACTAGATGGCTCAGCCTGTAATCCCAGCACTTTGCCTGTAATCCCTGCACTTTGGGAGGCCGAGGCGAGTGGATTGCCTGAGCTCGTGGGTTCGAGACCAGCCTGGGCAACTTTGCGAGACCTCGTCTCTACAATAAATAAAAAAATTAGCCAGGGGTGGTAACACACGCCTGTAGTTCCGGTTACTTGGAAGGCTGAGGCGGAAGGATCACCAGGGCCCAGCGAGTTGACACTGGGGTGATCGTGAATGTGCCACGCACTCTAGCCTGGGCAACAGAGTGAGACTCCAACTCAAAACAAAACCAAACAAACAAAAATCAGGAGAAGGAGGCAGCTTGGCTTTGGGGAGCTCAGGGCTTACCTATTATAATATCTTTTCTGCAGCGAGTTGTGCAAAAACACCTGCTACCCTTAACTCATCTATTATCTTGTGCTTAAGGAACACCAAGTGCTACCCATCTCAGTTCCTGGTGGACAGATTTCAGTCCTGGAAGCACTGGCTGTGTGATCCCAGAAGTCCCACATTTGTAATTGAGGCTCCTGCTGGGATCCCTGGAGGGGGTTGTGAGACTCCATGAGCTACCTTACTTGGAGGAGGGTGACTGGTGACAGGGCACCATGAGGGGTGGATCAATGTGATTTGCTGTGATCAGCCCTGTGCTGCCTGCACAAATAGATGAACCCCACTCGGGTGTGTTCCAGCACCTCTAAACTAATGAACACATCATAAGTATCACTTCCAGAACAAACCCTTTGCTATGCAAAACTAAGATTAAATGCAAATCATTCTATAAATAAACTATTACAATAAAGCAAAATTTCTGTTTAAGCATCACTTCAGATATGATTATTTTTCCTTAAATTACATCATTTCCAAAGCCTGTTTTACAAGTTGGAATGTTGGTTAAGTAAAAATGTAACCTTACTTGCAGTTCAGTAAAAGCAATCTGATAATTTGCTTCCAAGAACCTCATGTCCTGAGGTTGGTATATTAGGAATAGTTTCGAGACAGACTAATAAGTGCAGGAAAATGTGACCGCTGTTTCTTCTTATAAGACACAGGAAAGAAGGCATTAACATTTGGAAAACACTTCCACCCTAGGGTGTTTATGGTTGAAGTCAGTGGAGCAAATCAGGCCCTCTACCCTTCTTAACTGCAGCCCAGATACCCAAATGAAGACAAATCCATGGTCCACATGGCCCTCATGGCCTTCACCCCTCTCACCCACCTCCCTGAAGGCAGAGGAGATAAAATCCAGTCACCAAGACTCCCTTGGGGCAGTTCTTATTATGAGACTGTCCTCACTCCCCTCCCTTGGAGTGTGTATTCTCCTTCCTGTAGGCAGTTCTTCTCCTGAGACTGCCTGCCCCCACTTCCCTTCCTTTTAAGTGTGTAATATCACCTTAATAAACGCTTTACTTTGCTCATCGATCTGAAGACTTGCTCTGAAATTCTTTCCTGTGGCAAAGTGAAGAACCCAAATAAGAGTTGAGGTCTCTTTCTGAGATGGTGTGTGGTTTTTTTGTTTGTTTTTCAATTCCGAAGTTGGCCAGTGGGAGCCCCTTCAATCTGCCTTGTAACCTGCTCTCTTTTTTTGAGTTGGAGTCTCACTCTGTCGCCCAGACCGGAGTGGAGTGGCCGCTCCCGGCCACCACAGCCTCGACCTACTGGGGCTCCGGCGATCCTTCCTCCTCAGCCTTCCAAGTAGCTGGAATTACAGGCGTGCGCTACCACGCCCGGCTAAGCCTGCTCATTTTTTAAAGCACTTCATTTCCAGCATAACAAGATATTCAAGGCTTACATTGTGCATATCTTGCTTCTTTCCCAGAACCAGCTATTTCTGGGAGAGCACAGGTTTCTTTTAGTGTGGAATGGTATTAGAAACCAAGATCTGGGAGCCAGGTGTGCTCATTGCTCTTAGGGTGTCTTTGTTTCTGGGTCCTTTCAGTGGACAGAGCTAGAAAATATAAACATGTATATATATATACACACACACATATGTACCCACATATACATAATTATGCATATTTTAGAAATTATGCATATTTTAGACATACACTAATATCTCTAATTTCAAGTTCTTTTTTGTTTTTCCCATTTTGTATTTGTATGTCCCTTCTTCCACAGTGATAATCCTGGCTCCCAACAATGTTAACACATTTACTCATTCACGCCATATAATAATTTGCTCATGCCAGGTGCATTGACTCACGTCTGTAATCCCAGCACTTTGGGTGGCAGAGGTGAGAGGATTGTGTGGTCTTAAATCAGGGGGAAGTGCAGTGGTGATTAAATATGAACAATGTCACATGGACACCTGAAAGGGAAGTAATACAAAATTCCCTATAGCTTTGGGCTCACTAAGTGGGCAATTTTTAAAAAAATTGTTGTTTATGCAAGATGTTTGGTGAATACTGGCTATAGTCAGAGGACTCGGTGCCAACTGCCAAGTACTATGGTCAGACTGTATTTGTCCCCCCAAATCCATATACTGAAAGCTAACCCTAAGGTGATAGTATTAGGAGATGGGGCTTTGAGAAGGTGATTAAGTCATGAGAACTCTGCCCTCATGAGTGGGAGTAATGCTCTTATAGAGGCCTGAAGGAAGACCGGGCATGGTAGCTCAGTCCTGTAATCTCAGCATTTTGGGAGGCAGAGGTGAGAGGGCTGCCTGAGCTCAGGGGTTCAAAACCAGCCTGGTCAACTTGGTAAGACCTCGTCTCTACAATAAATAAAAAATTAAGCCGGGCATGGTAGCATGTGCCTGTAGTTCCAGCTACTTGGAAGGCTGAGGCGAAAGGATCACCTGAGCCCAGCAGGTCAAGGCTGTGGTGGCCATGAGTGTGCCATTGCACTCCAGTCTGGGCAACAGAGTGAGACTCTGACTCAAAAAAAAAAAAGACTTGAAGGAACCCTTTTGCTCCTTCTGCCATGTAAGGACATACAGAAGGTGCCAACTATGAGGAACAGACCCTCACCAGACATCGAATATGGGCACCTTGACCTGGACTTTTCAGTCTTCAGAACAGTGAGCAATAAATTTCTATTGTTCATACATTACACAGTCTATGGTATTTTGTTATAGTAGCACAAATGGACTAAGACACTGTGTCTCAGAATTTAAAATCGACACGTCATCTTCTTTCCTTGCTGGTACAGGAGGCCAAGGTTCCCTGCAGGTCCACAGAAACGTGGTTAAGGTTGGGAGACACCAGGCTCCCAATAAGACTGATTCTGCCATGAGTGCAATCAGTGAAAGCTGAGTTCAAGCTTTAAAGACGATAGCCAGATGAGTTCCTATGATAGCCTGAGCCCCAAGACCTCTGTGTGTCTTTTTTTTTTGAATCAGAGGCTCACTCTGATGCCCAGGCTGGAGTGCAGTGGCACGCTCTGCTCACGGCCACTGCAACCTCAACTGGCTGGGCTCAGGTGATCCTTCTGCCTCAGGTTTCCAAGTATCTGGAACCACAGATGTGTGCCACCGCACCCGGCTAATTTTTTTTATTTATTGTAGAGACGAGGTCTTGCCAAGTTGCCAGGGCTGGTCTTGAACTCCTGGACTCAGGCAATCCTTTCCTCTCCGCCTCCCAAAGTGCTGGGATTATAGGCAAGAGCCATCACGCCTGGCTCTCTGTATGTGCTTTTCCAGTTTCCAGACAGGACAAACCTCAGCACATCTGGCTTGACCTCCCCTGGGCAGTGGGTGCTGCTTGGAAGTCAGGATCACGTAGGTCTGTAGGATGCTCTGCATGTGGTGACTAAGTCACTCTAATAAAAAGTCAGTTCACAAGGGCAAATGGTGTATGAAGTGCTCTGAAGTCATCTCTCCTGCCCATTTCATATTTTTAAAGGCTGGTCATGACTCACCATGTGGATTTAATGACTTATTAAGGAGTTGCAGCCCAAGACTTTTAAAAAGGTAATCTATGAGACAGTAGCCCAGGTGTGGATATGATCGCATGAGCTCCATTTTTCAGCAGCACACCTTCCTAGGACTCATACCTGTTGGGGAATTCTAATTGCCATGAGGAAACCGTGCAGGACATTCAGGGGGATAATTCAGCGCAGTGTGTGTGCCAGGCTGGTATGAGGCTGCAGCAGTAGCTCCCAGGGCCGTGGGCAGAGCCTAAGGAAGGAAAGCCAAGTCTCTGCACTGCAGAACCTGGACAGGGACATTGAGAAAATAGCATTCTACAGACACCTAAGATTACCTCACCTGAGGGGGGAAGGGACAGCCCAGTACGGCCCCATGGTGGGGATCAAGACCTCACCTAGCGCCTTGCCCAAGGCGGGACATAATAAATATTTGTGTCACCAATCTGCATTGTCAGGAATTCTGGAAAGATAAGAAGATCCTTTTGACTAAGTATTTCCTAACTGCCAGGCACTTTACAAATGTTGTCATTAAAACCCAATGCTACACAACTGACCCAAAGCCAGGGCCTGCAGTCCTGAGGGAAGGGATGAGGATCCCATCCCAAGAAGCAGGACAGATGTTCAATGTGGATTATGTGAGCATCAAGTATCATATGGAATGTTTGTCATGGCCTGAATATCCTCCCTGCCTCAGCCTAGAAAGCAGAGCCAGGTGCTTGTACATGAAGTGTTTATGTTACCAGGAAGCTGGTAGGGCTGGTGAAGCAAGAAGAGGAGGCCAGAACCAAGGTGCTCTGTTGAGCAGTCCCCATTGAGAGGTGGACCCTGGACCTCCCACTGAGTCCTGGGGAAGTATTCACCTGGGCAGTGCAGAGGCTATACCCATGATTAGTGGAGGCTTCCCCTTGGGGACTCATGCCTTTGTCCCTGGGTGGTGAACACAGGATCCCACAGGTTTCTGAATATTTGAGGCACTGTCTGGCTGTCCCACATCAGCAACTGGCTCCCAGAGGCCCCCAGCCACTGCTGCCTGGTGCACCCTGGCACCTGCAGATCCCCACCTTAAACTACCTCCCCACTCCATGCCATGATTGCTGCTGGGCAGGTCTGCCAGGGGCACATCCTCCTCTGGGTCTCTCTGTGAAAGGACAAAGCTCAAAATGGAGTTTCTCTGGTCTCCTTGAGCTCATATAGACAACAATCCTTTCCCAGAACGAGTCACAAGACATTAAGATTAACATCTTTGTCCTAAGAATTTGTCTTTGAGCTATAGGCCCTGCATTTCTCATCTATGTGACCGACCCACCCATCCATCTGGTCATCAGAGAGACAAGAAACAGACCCCATCACCATTACATCAGCTTCTGTGAATGCTTGTCTGCCCTGCCCCCCAAAAAAAGAAGTTTCAAAAACCCCTAGTTTCAAACATGTACTGCCACATTTTCTTTAAGGATATGGCCCCCTCTCCAATCTTGGAGAGGTGAATTCACCTTCTCTCTCTCTGATCTACTTTCTATATAAACTATATGTCCTAATCTAATTTTTGTGCAATTCTTTGCATCTTACCCATTGCACCAGTTCACTGACCTAACATTTTGGTGGAAAGAAGGAAAGTATAGAACAAAAAAAGAGTTCAAGCATGTTGTAAAATGGTATGTGTAAGATTTGTGAAAAAATCTGGAAAAAAACTCTATGAGCAATCAAGTTTACAAAAATTTTAGTTATTTCTATGAATTAACCATTAGTATCAATCACACTGTTAACCCAAAATGCTACTCAGGGACCAGAACATAAGCCTCTTAATTGGCAATCTCTAGAAGAATTTTCTTCTATATACAACAGAGTAGGGGAGGAAGAGACGGATTCAGTTAGCCCTTTGCTGTTTTTGTTATTTATTTTTATTTTTTGAGTCAGAGTCTCACTCTGTCACCCAGGCTGGAGTGCAGTGGCACACTCAAGGTCACTGCAGCCTCAACCTGCTGGGCTCAGGTGGTTCTTCCGCCTCAGCCTTCCAAGTCTTCCAAGTAGCTGGAACTACAGGCACATGCCAACACATACAGCTAATTTTTTGATTAATTGTAGAGATGAGGGCTCACCAAGTTGCCCAGGTTGATCTCGAACCCGTGGACTCAGGCAATCCTCTCACCTCAGCCTCCCAAAGTGCTGGGATTATAGGCGTGAACCACGGTGCCTGGTCAGTTTTTGTTATTTAAAAACATAAATTTCTATCAAGAAGCAAGGTTTTTTTACTTCTCAAGATCTTTGGACTATCACTTTGGCTAAATGAGTAACTTTTTTTTTTTTTTTTTTTGAGTTGGAGTCTCACTCTGTCGCCCAGACTGGAGTGCAGTGGCCGCTCCCAGCCACCGCAGCCTTGACCTGCTGGGCTCCGGCGATCCTTCCGCCTCAACCTTCCGAGTAGCCGGAATTACAGGCACGCACTACCACGCCCGGCTGATTTTTCTAATTTATTGTAGAGATGAGGTCTCACCAAGTTGCCCAGGCGGATCTTGAATACGCGGGCTCAGGCAATCCACTCACCTCAGCCTCCCAAAGGCACGGGATTACAGGCTGAGCCACCGAGCCCGGCATGAGTAACTTTTATATTGGCCTTTGAAAAGGTACACTGAAGCAAGGTGGGCCGGTGCCAGTACTGCAGGAATAATGTAAGATTGCAACCAAGTAAGAAGTAGAAGGAAGTAAAATTTATTATTCACCTTTCACAGATTGGAAAGGAGGCCAGCACTCAGAGCCAAGTGTGGCATTGAAGGGCCAAGAACTGGGTATATAAGGATCTTTGGGGTAAGGAGGGTTTGGACTTAGAGGCATCTGGGCCAAAAGGAATGCCCAGGGCTGTGGGTCTTTGATGTTGATTGTAGCCACATAAGTCTTAGATCTTTTTTTTTTTTTTTGAGTTGGAGTCTCACTGTGTCCCCAGACTGGAGTGTAGTGGCCGCTCTCGGCCCCCCGCAGCGTCGACCTGCTGGGCTCAGGCGATCCTTCCACCTCAGCCTTCCAAGTAGCCGTAACTACAGGCACGAGCTATCTCGCCCGTCTAATTTTTGATTTATTGTAGAAATGAGGTCTTGCCAAGTTGCCCAGGCGGGTTCAGGGTCTTGAACCCGCGGGCTCAGGCAATCCACTCACCTCAGCTTCCCAAGGCAAGGGATTACAGGCTGAGCCACCTAGCCGACTAAATCTTAGATCTTGACATCACCAGATATTAGCATCAATCGCCAGACATTAGCATCTCATGACCTCGGGTGGTATCCACAAGCTCCTTAGCAAAAAGGTGGTCTTATTATCATGACTATGGCTTTAGCCACCTAAGAGTTGATCTTTGACTTTCTACCTTCAATAAGGAAACTGAAAGTTTCTTAGCGATTGTTATGCTAAACCATGGATTGAAAGATTGGGCTGGCCGGCTCGGTGGCTCAGCCTGTAATCCCACGCCTTTGGGAGGCTGAGGTGAGTGGACTGCCTGAGCTCGTGGGTTCGAGACCTGCCTGGGCAGCGAGACCTCATCTCTACAACAAATGAAAAAATCAGCTGGGCATGGCAGCGCATGCCTGTAATTCCGGCTACTTGGAAGGCTGAGGCGGAAGGATCGCCGGAG